>NW_017203678.1:0-5940 GCF_001704415.2 Capra hircus | reverse complement strand
GGCTTTCCCACCAGGGCTTTCCCACAGGGCTGTCCCACGTGCCACCGTGGTGTGAGTCGCCTCGGCTTGAAAGTCGAGGCAGTGCAGGGAAAACAGGTTTCCCTGGAATGGACTGAGAAATCTGGGGCTCTGGAATGGTGGCACGACCCTGGAGTTCCTCTATCCTTTCCTGTGGAGAGCGCCTCCTCTTGAGATGCGACGGGAACCCCAGGAATTCTTTCCCGACCATGCAGGGAAAGATCCCTTCTCTCGAGCTATGAGGCGGAAACGGGGCTCCTCTGATGTGGGCGGGACTCTCGTGCTTCCTCTCGAGTGGAGACGGGTATGTCGGGGAACTTCTTGAGTTGCAGCAAGGATGTGAAGGTCGTTTTGGAAGTTCCAGAGTTTAGGTGTGATTAGCCTGGGGACGCCTCAGGGAAATGGGCCTCATCTCGCCTGGAGGGGAGAACCTCCTGGATTTCTCGAGTTGGGCAGGTGCTCTCGACTTATGACCGGGATCTCAGGGACCCGCTCTGATATCCTCAGAAAGGCCAGTCCCCATGCTAGTTACTCGGGGCCTCTCGGGATTCCTCTCCCGTCGATGCCGGGCCTAAGACCTTGTTTGGAGTCGGTGCCGGAACGTGAGGATTCATCTCCAGTGCTGACGTGGATCTTGGGGTACTTCTGGAGTCTCCCCAGGGGAATCAGTCCTCGTCTCGAGTGGGGGCATGCACGTGCGCTTTCCTCCCGAGCTGTAGCAGCAGTGTCACTTCCCTTCGGGTGATCAAAGCAACTGGGGCTTTCCTCGAGGCTTTCCCATGAGGCTTTCCCACGAGGCTTTCCCACAGGGCTGTCCCACGTGCCACCGTGGTGTGAGTCCATCCTCGGCTTGAAAGTAGAGGCAGTGCAGGGAAAACAGGTTTCCCTGGAATGGACTGAGACATCTGGGGGACTCAAGGAATGGTGGTACGACCCTGGAGTTCCTCTCGCCTTTCCTGTGGAGATCGCCTCCTCTTGAGATGCGCCGGGAACACTGGTAACTCTTTCCCGATCACTGAGGGAAAGGATCCCTCCTCTCGAGCTAGGAGGCGGAAACGGGGCTCCTCTGAATTTGGGCGGGACTCTCGTGCTTCCTCTCGAATGGAGACGGGTATGTTGGGGATCTCCTTGAGTTGCAGCAAGGGTGTGAAGGACCCTTTGTAAGTTCCAGAGGTTAGGTGTGATTAGCCTTGAGACACCTCAGCGGAAATGTTCCTCATCTCGCCTGGAAGGGAGAACTTCCTGGATTTTCTCAAGTTGCAGCAGGTGCTACGGACTTAGGACGGGGAACTCAGGGACCCGCTCTGGTGGCCTCAGGAAAGGCCAGTCCCCATGCGAGTTGCTCGGGCGCATCTCGGGAATCCTCTCCCATTGGTGCCGGGGCCTAAGACCTTGTGTGGAGTCGGTGCCTGAAACTGAGGATTCCTCTCCAGTGCTGACATGGATCTTGGAGTACTTCTGGAGTCTCCCCAGGGGAGTCAGTCTTTGTCTCGAGTGGGGGCATGCACGTGCGCTTTCCTCCCGAGCTGCAGCAGCAGTGTCACGGTTCCCTTCGCGTGGATCAAGGGATCTGTGGCTTTCCCTAGAGGCTTTCCCAAAGGGCTGTCCCACGTGCCACCGTGGTGTGAGTAGATCCTCGTCCTGAAATTCGAGGCAGTGTAGGGAAACAGGTTTCCCTGGAATGGACTGAGATATCTGGGGCACTCTGGGAATGGTGGCACGACCCTGGAGTTCCGCTCGCCTTTCCTGTGGAGAGCGCCTCCTCTTGAGATGCGACGGGAACGCCGGGAATTCTTTCCCGACCATGCAGGGAAAGGATCCCTCCTCTCGAGCTAGTAGGCGGAAACGGGGTTCCTCTAGATGTGGGCGGGACTCTCGTGCTTCCTCTCGAGTGGAGACGGGTATGTCGACGAACTTCTTTAGTTTTAGCAAGTGTGTGAAGGACCCTTTGGAAGTTCCAGAGGTTTGGTGTGATTAGCCTCGAGACGCCTCAGTTAAATGGGCCTCATCTCGCCTGGAAGGGAGAACGTCCTGGATTTTCTCTAGTTGCGGCAGGTGCTCTTGACTTTCGGCGGGGACATCAGGAACCCGCTGGTGGCCTCAGGAAAGGCAGGTGCCCATACGAGATGCTAGGGGGCATCTCGGGATTCCTCTCCCCTGATGCCGGGGCCTAAGACCTTGTGTGGAGTCGGTGCCGGAACCTGAGGATTCCTCTCCAGGGCTGACATGGATCTTGGGGTACTTATGGAGTCTCACCAGGGGAGTCAGTCCTCGTCTCGAGTGTGGGTATGCAAGTGCGCTTTCCTCCCGAGCTGTAGCAGCAGTGTCACGCTTCCCTTCGATTGGATCAAGGGATCTGTGGCTTTCCCTCGAGGCTTTCCAATGAGGTTTTCCCACCAGGCTTTCCCAGGCTTTCCCACAGGGCTGTCCCACGTGCCACCGTGATGTGAGTCGATCCTCGGCTTGAACGTTGAGGCAGTGCAGGGAAAACAGGTTTCCCTGGAATGGACTGAGACATCTGGAAGGCTCTGGGAATGGTGGCACGACCCTGGAGTTCCTCTCTCCTTTCCTGTGGAGAGCGCCTCCTCTTGAGATGCGACGGGAACCCGGAAATTCTTTCCCGACCACGCAGGGAAAGATCCCTTCTCTCGAGCTATGAGGCGGAAACGGGGCTCCTCTGGATGTGGGCGGGACTCTCGTGCTTCCACTCGAGTGGAGACGGGTATGTCGGGGAACTTCTTGAGTTGCAGCAAGGGTGTGAAGGACCCTTTGGAAGTTCCAGAGGTTAGGTGTGAGTAGCCTCGAGACACCTCAGCGGAAATGGGCCTCATCTCGCCTGGAGGGGAGAACCTCCTGGATTTTCTCGAGTTGCGGCAGGTGCTCTCCACTTACGATGGGGACCTCAGGGACCCACTTTGGTGGCCTTAGGAAAGGCCAGTCCCCATGCGAATTGCTCGGGGGCCTCTCGGGATTCCTCTCCCGTCGATGCCGGGGCCTAAGACCTTGTGTGGAGTCGGTGCCGGAACCTGAGGATTCCTCTCCAGTGCTGACATGGAACTTGAGGTACTTCTGGAGTCTCCCCAGGGGAGTCAGTCCTCGTCTCGAGTGGGGGCATGCACGTGCGCTTTCCTCCCGAGCTGTAGCAGCAGTGTCACGCTTCCCTTCGCTTGGATCAAGGGATCTGTGGCTTTCCCTCGAGGCTTTCCCATGAGGCTTTCCCACGAGGCTTTCCCACAGGGTTGTCCCACGTGCCACCATGGTGTGAGTCGATCCTCGGCTTGAAAGTCGAGGCAGTGCAGGGAAAACAGGTTTCCCTGTAATAGACTGAGACATCTGGGGGACTCTGGGAATGTTGGCATGACCCTGGAGTTCCTCTCGGCTTTCCTGTGGAGAGCGCCTCCTCTTGAGATGCGACGGAACCGCCGGGAATTCTTTCCCGACGACGCAGGGAAAGGAACCCTCTTCTCGAGCTAGGAGGCGGAAACGGGGCTCCTCTGGATTGGGCGAGACTCTCGTGCTTCCTCTTGATGGGAGACGGGTATGTCGGGGAACTTCTTGAGTTGCAGCAAGGGTGTGAAGGACCCTTTGGAAGTTCCAGAGGTTAGGTGTGATTAGCCTGGGGAAGCCTCAGAGGAAATGGGCCTCATCTCCCCTGGAGGGGAGAACCTCCTGCAGTATCTCGAGTTGGCGCAGGTGTTCTGGCGTTACGACGGGGACCTCAGGGACCCGCTCTGGTGGCCTCAGGAAAGGCCAGTCCCCATGCGAGTTGCTCGAGGGCCTCTCGGGATTCCTCTCCCGTCGATGCCGGGGCCTACGACCTTGTGTGGAGTCGGTGCCGGAACCTGAGGATTCCTCTCCAGTGCTGACATGGATCTTGGGGTACTTCTGGAGTCTCCACAGGGGAGTCAGTCCTCGTCCCGAGTAAGGGCATGCACGTGAACTTTCCTCCCGAGCTGTAGCAGCAGTGTCACGCTCCCCGTCGCGTGGATCAAGGGATCTGTGGCTTTCCCTCGAGGGTTTCCGACGAGACTTTCCCAGGAGGATTTCCCACAGGGCTGTCCCACGTGCCACCGTCGTGTGAGTCAATCCTCGGCTTGAAAGTCGAGGCAGTGCAGGGAAAACAATGGCTGAGACATCTGGAGGCCTTTCCTGTGTAAAGCGTCCCTTGAGATGCAACGGGAACGCCGAGAATTCTTTTCCGACCACGCAGGGAAAGGATCCCTCCTCTCGAGCTATGAGGCGGAAACGGGGCTCCTCTGGATGTGGGGCGGACTCTCGTGCTTCCTCTCGAGTGGAGACGGGTATGTCGGGGATCTTCTTGTGTTGCAGCAAGGGTGTGAAGGTCGTTTTGGAAGTTCCAGAGTTTAGGTGTGATTAGCCTGGGGCCTCAGAGGAAATGGGCCTCATCTCGCCTGAAGAGGAGAACCTCCTGGAATTTCTCGAGTTGCGGCAGGTGCTCTCGACTTATGACGGGGATCTCAGGGACCCGCTCTGATATCCTCAGAAAGGCCAGTCCCCATGCTAGTTACTCGGGGGCCTCTCCGGATTCCTCTCCCGACGATGCCGGGGCCTAAGACCTTGTTTGGAGTCGGTGCCAGAACGTGAGGATTCCTCTCCAGTGCTGACGTGGATCTTGGGGTACTTCTGGAGTCTCCCCAGGGGAGTCAGTCCTCGTCTCGAGTGGGCTTGCACGTGCGCTTTCCTCCCGAGCTGTAGCAGCAGTGTCACACTTCCCTTCGGTTTGATCAAAGCAACTGTGGCTTTCCCTCGAGGCTTTCCCACGAGGCTTTCCCGAGTCTTTCCCACAGGGCTGTCCCACGTGCCACCGTGGTGTGAGTCGATCCTCGGCTTGAAAGTCGAGGCAGTGCAGGGAAAACAGGTTTCCCTGGAATGCACTGAGACATCTGGGGGACTCTGGAATGGTGGCACGACCCTGGAGTTCCTCTCTCCTTTCCTGTGGAGAGCGCCTCCTCTTGAGATGCGACGGGAACGCCAGGAATTCTTTCCCGACCACACAGGGAAAGATCCCTCCTCTCGAGCTATGAGGCGGAAACGGGGCTCCTCTGGATGTGGGCGGGACTCTCGTGCTTCCTCTCGAGTGGAGACGGGTATGTCGGGGAACTTCTTGAGTTGTAGCAAGGGTGTGAAGGACCCTTTGGAAGTTCCAGAGGTTAGGTTTAATTAGCCTGGGGACGCCTCAGAGGAAATGGGCCTCATCTCCCCTGGAGGGGAGAACCTCCTGCATTTTCTTGAGTTGGTGCAGGTGCTCTCGACTTACGACGGGGTCCAGGGACCCGCTCTGGTGGCCTCAGGAAAGGCCAGTCCCCATGCGAGTTGCTCGGGGGCTCTCGGGATTTCTCTCCCGTCGATGCCGGGGCCTAAGACCTTGTGTGGAGTCGGTGCCGGAACCTGAGGATTCCTCTCCAGTGCTGACATAGATCTTGGGGTACTTCTGGAGTCTCCCAGGGGAGTCAGTCCTCGTCTCGAGTGGGGGCATGCAGGTGCGCTTTCCTCCTGAGCTGTAGCAGCAGTGTCACGCTTCTCTTCGCATGGATCAAGGGATCTGTGGCTTTCCCTCAAGGATTTCCCAAAGGGCTGTCCACGTGCCACCGTGGTGTGAGTGGATCCTCGTCCTGAAATTCGAGGCAGTGTAGGGAAACAGGTTTCCCTGGAATGGACTGAGACATCTGGGGGACTCTGGGAATTGTGGCACGACCCTGGAGTTCCGCTCGCCTTTCCTGTGGAGAGTGCCTCCTCTTGAGATGCGACGGGAACGCCGGGAATTCTTTCCCGACCAATCAGGCAAAGGATACCCCTCTCGTGCTAGGAGGCGGAAACGGGGTTCTCCTCTAGATGTGGGCGGGACTCTCTTTCCCGACCAATCAGGCAAAGGATACCTATCTCGTGCTAGGAGGCGGAAAC
>NW_017203677.1:0-5940 GCF_001704415.2 Capra hircus | reverse complement strand
AAGTTGAAGTTCAAGTTCAAGTGAAGTTCAAGTTCAAGGTGAAAGTTCAATGAAGTTCAAGTTCAAGTGAAGTTCAAGTTCAAGTCAAGGTCAAGGTCAAGTTCAAGTTCAAGTTCAAGTTTCAAGCTTAATTTCAAGGTCAAGTTCAAGTTCAAGTACAAGTCAAGTCAAGTCAAAGTCAATCAAGTTCAAGTTCAAGTTCAAGTCAAGTTCAAGCAAGTTCAAGTTCAAGTTCAAGTTTCAAGTGAAGGTCAAGTCAAGTTCAAGGTCAAGTCAAGGCAATTTCAAGTTCAAGTCAAGGTCAAGCGTCAAGTTCAAGGTCAAGGTCAAGTTCAAGTTCAAGGGCAGGGCAAGGCCAGCCCAAGACCAAGGCAAGGGCAAGGCACCGCCAAGGGCAAGGCCAAGGCCCAGGCCAGGCAAAGGCCAAGGCCACCAAAGCGAAGCCCAAACTCCGTAACGCCTGACAAAAGGCAGAAGCCACTAGGCCCCTGTGCAGAGGAAGCCAGTGAAGGCAGCAAGGCCACAGAGCTCCCCGACTCCCATTCCCACAGGAAGATGTGAGGATAAAGGGCCTCATCCCAGCACAGCACCCGCTCCCACCACCCCGCAACCCCGGCCCCCGCCCCCCTGCAGGACGCACCCTGAAACAACACTGCCTTCCCAGAAAAAGAGAACGGAGAAGCCATGTGTGTGCCAAAGGAGCAAGATGAACGAACGATGCCACGCCCTCCAACTTTGGGCACACCTGACGCCTCGGAACCCCGGGCCTGGCCGATGGGTCCCGCCGTTCTCGGGTGGGAGGGGGGTCAACACATTGGCCGAGAGCCTTGCCCAGGCCACCCGCAAATCCCCTGAGATGTGATCCGACCACAGGGACCGAGGGCAAACGTACCGCTTGAGGTGCTGGAGGAGTCTGACGAAGCCATGGTGGGAGAGGCACACGGGCACGCTGCAGACTGCTGGCCGAGTGGGCGGGGACCCAGCAGCTTAGGACTCTGGAGAACGGGAGGCGTCTCCGCCACCATTGACGTCAATAGGTTTGGGTGGGTAGATGGAGGGGCTGCCCCTGGCCTCGTTCCAAGCAGAGACCCTGGACGGAGTCCCGTGGAGCGAGTGGGCTTTTCCCGGGCACAGCTGTGCCCTGGACCGCCACGATCCCCGTTGGGGTGGGCGGGCAGTTTCGCGGGCTTTGGTTTGTGGCCCTCCCTCGCAGCGGGGGGTGGGATCAACCCCGGTGGATCAATCAGGGGCCCTCAGCAGTGCCAAGGGAGCTTACCGCCCAGGAAACGCCCAAGGTCCCTATGAATTGGCCACCAATGCCCCCTTTCCCAGCCTGCCTTGCTCTGGGATTTCCCGCCTTTTCACATTCCACAGGGCCTCGACTGTCCCCCGCTGGCTCCTCCGAGGCATTCCGGGACACCAGACGCTCTCTCCAGCGCCTCCACCTAGATCCCTCGCTGTCCTCGCCTCCGTTTCCCCCATGCCCCCTCCCCAACTCCTCCGTGGGCTCTTGGCGTCCTTTCACTACAGCAGTCACAGAGTGCCAACACCGAGGGCTTTGAGTTGCCTGGAGCCCAAGGCTCCGGCCAGAGACCTGAGGGGCCAGCGTCTGGACTGGCAGCTAATGCCATTTGGGGCTTTTCTCACATGGAGCCTGAGGCCCGCACCTCCGCGGGCAAACCACCAGCGCGAGTGCCCTGGAGATACCCACCCAAGGGGACAGTGTACCACCTACTGTGGGGAAGGAGGTTCCTGTTTTCCCTGCACTGGTTCGACTTTCACGCCGAGGATCGACTCACACCACGGTGGCATGTAGGACAGCCCTTTGGGAAAGCCTCGTGGGAACGCCTCGTGTGAAAGCCGCGTGGGAAAGCCTCGAGGGAAAGCCACAGATCCCTTGATCCACGCGAAGGGAAGCGTAACACCGCTGCTACAGCTCGGGAGGAAAGCGCATGTGCATGCCCCCACTCAAGACGAGGACTGACTCCACTGGAGAGACTCCAGAAGTACCCCAAAATCCATGTCAGCACTGGAGAGGAATGCTCAAGTTCCGGCACCGACTCCACACAAGGTCTTAGGCCCCAGCATCGACGGGGAGGAATCCGAGAGGCCCCCGAGCAACTCGCATGGGGACTGGCCTTTCCTGAGGCCACCAGAGCGGGTCCCTGAGGTCCCCATCGTAAGTCGAGAGCACCTGCCATAAATCGAGAAAATCCAGGAGGTTCTCCCCTCCAGGCGAGATGAGGCCCATTTCCGCTGAGGTGTCTCGAGGCTAAACACATCTAACAGCTGGAACTTCCAAAGGGTCCTTCACACCCTTGCTGCAAATCAAGAAGTTCCCCGACATACGCGTCTCCACTCGAGAGGAAGCACGAGAGTCCCGCCCACATCCAGAGGAACCCCGTTTCCCCCTCCTAGCTCGAGAGGAGGGTTCCTTTCCCTGCGTGGTCGGGAAAGAATTCCAAGCGTTTCCGTCGCATCTCAAAAGGAGGTGCTCTCCACAGGAAAGGCAGAGGACTCCAGGGTCGTGCCACCATTCCGAGTCGCCCAGATGTCTCAGTCCATTCCAGGAAACCTGTTTTCCCTGCACTGCCTCGACTTTCAAGCCGAGGATCGACTCACACCACGGTGGCACGTGGGACAGCCCTGTGGGAAAGCCTAGTGGGAAAGCCTCGAGGGAAAGCCACAGATCCCTTGATCCACGCGAAGGGAAGCGCGTCACTGCTGCTGCAGCTCGGGAGGAAAGCGCACGTGCATGCCCCCACTCGACACGAGGACTGACTCCCCTGGGGAGACTCCAGAAGTACCCAAGATCCATGTCAGCACTGGAGAGGAATCCTCAGGTTCCGGCACCCACTCCACAAAAGATCTTAGGCCCCGGCATCGACGGGAGAGGAATCCCGAGAGGCCCGCGAGCAACTCGGATGGGGACTGGCCTTTCCTGAGGCCAGCAGAGCGGTCCCTGAGGTCCCCGTCGTAGGTCGAGAGCACCTGCCGAACCGAAAATCCAGGAGGTTCTCCCCTCCAGGCGAGATGAGGCCCATTTCCGCTGAGGCGTCTCGAGGCTAAACACATCTAACACCTGGAACTTCCAAAGGGTCCTTCACACCCTTGCTGCAACTCAAGAAGTTCCCCGACATACCCGTCTCCACTCGAGAGGAAGCCACCAGAGTCCCGCCCACATCCAGAGGAGCCCCGATTCCGCCTCATAGCTGGAGAGGAGGGATCCTTTCCCTGCGTGATCGGGAAAGAATTCCCGGCGTTCCCGTCGCATCTAAAGAGGAGGCACTCCCACAGGAAAGGCGAGAGGAACTCCAGGGTAGTGCGACCATTCCCAGTGTCCCGCAAATGTCTCAGTCCATGCCAGGGTAAGCTGTTTCCCTGCACTGCCTCGACTTTCAAACGAGGATCGACTCGCACCACGGTGGCACGTGGAACAGCCCTGTGGGTAAGCCTCTTGGGAAAGCCTCATGGGAAAGCCTCGAGGGAAAGTCGCTGATCCATGATCCACGCGACGGGAAGCGTGACACTGCTGCTACAGCTCGGGAGGAAAGAGCAGGTGCATGCCCCACTCGAGACGAGGACTGACTCCCCTGGGGAGACTCCAGAAGTACCCCAATATCGATATCAGCACTGGAGAGCAATCCTCAGGTTCCGGCACCGACTCCACACAGGGTCTTAGGCCCCGGCATCGACGGGAAGGAATCTCTAGAGGCCCCCGAGCAACTTGCTTGGGGACTGGCCTTTCCTGAGGCCACCAGAGCAGGTCCCTGAGGTCCCCGACATAAGTCGAGAGCACCTGCTGCAACTCGAGAAAATCCAGGAGGTTCCCCCGTCTAGGCGAAATGAGGCGCATTTCCGCTGAGGCGTCTCGAGGCTAATCACACCTAACCTTTAGAACTTCCAAGAGTCATCCACACCCTTGCTGCAAATCAAGAAGTTCCCCGACATACCCGTCTCCACTCTAGTGGAAGCACGAGAGTTCTGCCCACATCCAGAGTAGCCCCGTTTCCGGCTTCTAGGTCGAGAGGAGGGATCCTTTCCCTGCGTGGTCGGGAAAGAATTCCGCGTTCCCGTCGCATCTCAAGAGGAGGCGCTCTCCACAGGAAAGGCGAGAGGAACTCCAGGGTCGTGCCACCATTCCAGAGTCCCCCAGATGTCTCAGTCCATTCCAGGGAAACCTGTTTTCCGTGCACTGCCTCGACTTTCCAGCCGAGGATCGACTCATACCACGGTGGCAGTGGGAGAGCCCTGTGAGAAAGCCTCCTGGGAAAGGCTCGTGGGAAAGCCTCAATTGAAAGCCACAGATCCCTTGATCCACGCGAAGGGAAGAGTGCCACTGCTGCTACAGCTCGGGAGGAAAGCGCACGTGCGTGCCCCACTCGAGACGAGGACTGACTCCCCTGGAGAGACTCCAGATGGTCCTTCACACCCTGCTGCAACTCAAAAGCTCCCGACATACCAGTCTCCACTCGAGAGGAAGCACGAAAGTTCCCCCACATCCTGAGGAGCCCCGTTTCCGCCTCCTAGCTCGAGAGGAGGGATCCTTTCCCTGCGAGTTCGGGATAGAATTCCCTGCGTTCCCGTCGCATCTCAAGCGGAGGCGCTCTCCACATGAAAGGCGAGAGGATTTCCAGGTTCATGCCACCATTCCCAGAGACCCCCAGATATCTCAGTCCATTCCAGGGAAACCTGTTTTCCCTGCACTGCCTCGACTTTCAAGAGGAGGATTGACTCACACCACGGTGGCACGTGAGACAGCCCTGTGGAAAGCCTCGTGGGAAAGCTCGTGGGAAAACCTCAAGGAAAGCCTCGAGGGAAAGCCACAGATCCCTTGATCCACGCCAGGGGAAGCGCGAAACTGCTGCTACAGCTCGGGAGGAAAGCGCACGTGCATGCCCCACTCGAGACAAGGACTGACTCCCCTGGGGAGACTGCAGAAGTACCCCAAGATCCATGTCAGCACTGGAGACGAATCCTCAGGTTTCGTACCGACTCCACACAAGGTCTTAGGCCCTGGCATCGAAGGGAGAGGAATCCAAGAGGCCCCGAGCAACTCGCATGGGGACTGGCCTTTCCTGAGGCCACCAGAGCGGGTCCCTGAGGTTCCCGTCGTAAGTCGAGAACACCTGCCGCAACTGAGAAAATCCCCTCCAGGCGAGATGAGGCCCATTTCCGCTGAGGCATCTCGAGGCTAATCACACCTAACCTCTGGAACTTCCAAAGGGTCCTTCACACCCTTGCTGCAACTCAGGAAATTCCCCGACATACCCGTGTCCACTCGAGAGGAAGCACGAGAGTTCTGCCCACATCCAGAGGAGCCCCGTTTCCGCCTCCTAGCTCGAGAGGAGGAATCCTTTCCCTGCGTGGACGGGAAAGAATTCCCGGCGTTCCCGTCGCATTTCAAGAGGAGGCGCTCTCCACAGGAGGGCGAGAGGAACTCCAGGGTCGTGCCACCTTTCCCAGAGTCCCCAGATGTCTCAGTCCATTCAAGGGAAACCTGTTTTCCTTGCACTGCCTCGACTTTCAAGCCGAGGATTTACTCACACCACGGTGGCACGTGGGACAGCCCTGTGGGAAAGCCTCGTGGGAAAGCCTCATGGGAAAGCCTCGAGGGAAAGCCACAGATCGCATGATCCACGCAAAGGGAAGCGTGACACTGCTGCTACAGCTCGGAGGAAAGGCACGTGCATATCCCCACTCGAGACGAGGACTGACTCCCCTGGGAGACTCCAGAAGTACCCCAAGATCCATGTCAGCACTGGAGAGGAATCCTCAGGTTCCGTCACCGACTCCACACAAGGTCTTAGGCCCGCATCGACAGGAGAGTAATCCCAGAGGCCCCCGAGCAACGCACATGACTGGTGAAGCCACCACTGGTCCTTTCTGAAGCCACCAGGGTCCTGAGGTCCCCGTCGTAAGTCGAGAGCACTGCCGCAA
>NW_017203676.1:0-5940 GCF_001704415.2 Capra hircus | reverse complement strand
TCATTCTCGCCTGGAGGGAGAACCTCCTGGATTTTCGAGTTGTGGCAGGTGTCTCGACTTACGACGGGGACCTCAGGGACCCGCTCTGGTGGCCTCAGGAAAGGCCAGTCCCTATGCGAGTTGCTCGGGGCCTCTCGGGATTCCTCTCCCATAGATGCCGGGGCTTAAGACCTTGTGTGGAGTCGGTGCCGGAACCTGAGGATTCCTCCCCAGTGCTGACATGGATCTTGGGGTACTTCTGGAGTCTCCCCAGGGGAGTCAGTCCTCGTCTCTAGTGGGCGCCTTCACGTACGCTTTCTTCTCGAGCTGTAGCAGCAGTGTCGCACTTCCCTTCGCGTGGATCAAGGGATCTGTGGCTTTAGCTCGAGGCTTTCCCATGAGGCTTTCCCACCAGGCTTTCCCACAGGGCTGTGCCATGTGACACCGTGGTGTGAGTCGATCCTCGGCTTGAAAGTCGAGGAAGTGCAGGGAAAACAGGTTTCCCTGGAATGGACTGAGTCATTTGGGAACTCTGGAATGGTGGCACGACCCTGGAGTTCCTCTCGCCTTTCCTGTGGAGAGCACCTCCTCTTGAGATGCGACGGGAACGCGGGGAATTCTTTCCCGAACACGCAGGGAAAGGATCCCTCCTCTCGATCTATTAGGCGGAAACGTGGCTCCTCTGGATGTGGGCACTCTCGTGATTCCTCTCGAGTGGAGACGGGTATGTCCGGGAACTTCTTGAGTTGAAGCAAGGGTGTGAAGGACCCTTTGGAAGTTCCAGAGGTTAGGTGTGATTAGCCTCGAGACGCCTCAGCGGAAATGGGCCTAATCTCGAATGGAGGGGAGATCCTCCTGGATTTTCTCGAGTTGTGGCAGGTGCTCTCGCCTTTCGATAGGGACCTCAGGGACCCGCTCTGGTGGCCTCAGGAAAGGCCCCATGGGAGTTGCTCGCGGGCCTCCTGGGATTCCTCTCCCGTTGATGCCGGGGCCTAACCTTGTGTGGAGTTGGTTCTGGAACCTGAGGTTTCCTCTCCATTGCTGACATGGATCTTGGAGTACTTTGGAGTCTCCCAGGGGAGTCAGTTCTTGTCTCGAGTGGGGGCATGCACGTGCGCTTCCCTCCCTAGCTGTAGCAGCAGTGTCACGCTTCCCTTCGAGTGGATCAAGGGATCAGTGGCTTTCCCTCGAGGCTTTCCCACAAGGCATTCCCAGGAGGCTTTCCCACAGGGCTGTCCCACGTGCCACCGTGGTGTGAGTCGATCCACGGCTTGAAAGTCGAGGCAGTGCAAGGAAAACAGTTTTCCCTGGAATGGACTGAGACATCCGGGGGAATCTGGGAATGGTGGCACGACCCTGGAGTTCCTCTCGCCCTTTCCTGTGGGAGAGTGCCTCCACTTCAGATGTGACGGGAACGCCGGGAATTCTTTCCCGCATACGCAGGGAAAGGATCCCTCCTCTCGAGCTTTGAGGCGGAATCGGGGCTCCTCTGGATGTGGGCAGGACTCTCGTGCTTCCTCTCGAGTGTAGACGGGTATGTCGGGGAACTTATTGAGTTGCCGCAAGGGTGTGAAGGACCCTTTGGAAGTTCCAGAGGTTAGATGTGATTAGCCTCGAGACGCCTCAGCGGAAAAGGGCCTCATCTCGCCTGGAGGGGAGAACCTCCTGGATTTTCTCGAGTTGCGCAGGGCTGCTGTCGACTTACGACGGGACCTCAGGGACCCGCTCTGGTGGCCTGAGTAAAGGCCAGTCCCCATTCAAGATGTTTGGGGGCCGCTCGGGATTCCTCTACTGTCGATGCCGGGGCCTAAGACTTTGAGTGGAGTCGGTCCCAACCTGTGGATTCCTCTCCACTGCTGACATGGATCTTGGGGTACTTCTGGTGTCTCCCCAGGGGAGTCAGTCCTCGTCTCGAGTGGCGGCATGCAGTTCGATTCCCTCCCGAGCTGTAACAGCAGTGTCACGATTCCCGTCGAGTGGATCAAGGGATCAGTGTCTTTCCCTTGAGGCTATCCCATGAGGCTTTCCCAGGAGGCTTTCCCACAGGGCTGTCCCACGTGCCACCGTGTTGTGAGTCGATCCTCGGCATGAAATCGAGGCAGTGCAGGGAAAACAGTTTTCCCTGGAATGGACTGAGACATCTGGGGGACTCTGGGAATGGTGGCACGACCCTTGAGTTCCTCTCGCCTTTCCTGAGGAGACCGCCTCCTCTTGAGATGCGACGGGAATGCAGGCAATTCTTTCCCAACCACGCAGGGAAAGGATCCATCCTCTCGAGCTAACAGGCGTAAACGGGCTCCTCTGGATGTGGGCGCGACTCTCGTGCTTCCTCTCGAGTGGAGACGGGTATGTCGGGGGAACTTCTTGAGTTGCAGCAAGGGTGTGAAGGACCCTTTGGAAGTTCCAGAGGTTAGGTGTGATTAGCCTGGAGACGCCTCAGCGTAATAGGGCCTCATCTCGCCTGGAGGGGAGAACCTCCTGGATTTTCTCGAGATGAGGCAGGTGCTCTTGACGTATGATGGGGACCTCATTGACTCGCTCTGGTGGCATCAGGAAAGGCCAGTCGCCAAGCAAGTTGCCCGGGGGGCCTCTCGGATTCCACTCCCGTCGATTCCGGGGCCTAAGGCCTTGTGTGGAGTCGGTTCCGGAACCTGAGGATCCTCTCCAGGGCTGACATGGATATTGGGGTAGTTCTGTAGACTCCCCAGGGGAGTCAGTCCTCTTCTCGAGTGGGGGCATGCGCGTGAGCTTCACTCCCGAGCTCTAGCAGCAGTGTCACGCTTCCCCTGGAGTAGATCAAGGGATCTGTGGCTTTCCCTCGAGGCTTTCCAACGAGGATTTCCACAGGGCTGTCCCACGTGCCACCGTGGTGTAGGTCGATCCTCGGCTTGAACGTCGAGGCAGTGCAGGGAACAGGTTTCCCTGGAATGGACTGAGACATCTGGGGGACTCTGGGAATGGTGGCACGACCCTGGAGTTCCTCTCGCATTTCCTGTGGAGAGCGCCTCCTCTTGAGATGCGACGGGAACGCCGGAATTCTTTCCCGACCACGCAGGGAAAGGATCCCTCCTCTCGAGCTTTGAGGCGGAATCGGGGCTCCTCTGGATGTGGCAGGACTCTCGTGCTTCCTCTCGAGCGGGACGGGTATGTCGGGGGATCTTCTTGAGCTGCAGCAAGGGTGTGAAGGACCCTTTGGAATTTCCCGAGGCTGGTGTGATTAGCCTCGAGACGCCTGGGCGGAAATGGGCCTCATCTCGCCTGGAGGGGAGAACCTCCTGGATTTTCTCGAGTTGCGGCAGGTGCTCTCGACTTACGACGGGGACTTCAGGGACCCGCTCTGGTGGCTTCAGGAACGGCCAGTCCACTTGGGAGTTGCTCGGGGGCCTCTCGGGATTCCTCTCCCGTCGATGCCGGGTCCTGAAACCTTGTGTGGAGTCGGTGCCGGAACCTGAGTATCCCTCTCCAGTGCTGACATGGATCTTGGGGTACTTCTGGAGTCTCCCCAGGGGAGTCAGTCCTCGTCTCGAGTCGGGGCATGCACGTGCGCTTTCCTTCCGAGCTGTAGCAGCAGTGTCACGCTTCCCTTGGCGTGGATCAAGGGATCAGTGTCTTTCCCTTGAGGCTATCCCATGAGGCTTTCCCAGAAGGCTTTCCCACAGGGCTGTCCCACGTGCCACCGTGTTGTGAGTCGATCCTCGGCATGAAATCGAGCAGTGCAGGGAAAACAGTTTTCCTCGAATTGACTGAGACATCTGGGGGACTCTGGGAATGGTGGCACGACCCTTGAGTTCCTCTCGCCTTTCCTGAGGAGACCGCCTCCTCTTGAGATGCGACGGGAATGCAGGCAATTCTTTCCCAACCACGCAGGGAAAGGATCCATCCTCTCGAGCTAAGAGGCGTAAACGGGGCTCCTCTGGATGTGGGCGCGACTCTCGTGCTTCCTCTCGAGTGAGACGGGTATGTCGGGGAACTTCTTGAGTTGCAGCAAGGGTGTGAAGGACCCTTTGGAAGTTCCAGAGGTTAGGTGTGATTAGCCTGGAGACGCCTCAGCGTAATAGGGCCTCATCTCGCCTGGAGGGGAGAACCTCCTGGATTTTCTCGAGATGAGGCAGGTGCTCTTGACGTATGATGGGGACCTCATTGACTCGCTCTGGTGGCATCAGGAAAGGCCAGTCGCCAAGCAAGTTGCCCGGGGGCCTCTCGGAATTCCACTCCCGTCGATTCCGGGGGCCAAAGACCTTGTGTGGATTCGGTGCCGGAACCTGAGGATTCCTCTCCAGTGCTGACATGGATCTTGGGGTACTTCTGGAGTCTCCCCAGGGGAGTCAGTCCTCGGGTCGAGTGGGGGCATGCACGTGCGCTTTCCTCCGAGCTGTAGCAGCAGTGTCACGCTTCCCTTCGCGTGAATCAAGGGATATGTGGCTTTCCCTCGGGCTTTCCCATGAGGCTTTCCCACGTGGCTTTCCCACAGGGCTGTCCCAGGTGCCACCATCTTGTGAGTCGATCCTCGGCTTGAAAGTCGAGGCAGAGCAGGGAAAAACAGGTGTCCCTGGAATGGACTGAGATATCTGGGGGACTCTGGGAATGGGGGCACAACCCTGTAGTTCCTCTCGCCTCTCCTGTGGAGAGCGCCTCCTCTTGGGATGCAACGGGAACACAGGGAATTCATTCCCGAACACCCAGGGAAAGGATCCCTCCTCTCGAGCTAGGAGCGGAATCGGCGCTCCTCTGGATGTGGGCGGGACTCTCGTTCTTCCTCTCGAGTGGAGACGGGTATTGTCGGGGAACTTCTTGAGTTGCAGCAAGGGTGTGAAGGACCCTTTCAAAGTTCCAGAGGTTAGATGTGATTAGCCTCGAGCCCCCTCAGTGGAAATGGCCTCATCTCGCCTGGAGGGGAGAAACCTCCTGGATTTTCTCGAGTTGTGGCAGGTGGTCTCGACTTACGACGGGGACCTCAGGGACCCGCTCTGGTGGCCTCAGGAAAGGCCAGTCCCTATGCGAGTTGCTCGGGGGCCTCTCGGGATTCCTCTCCCTTGATGCCGGGCCTAAGACCTTGTGTGGAGTCGGTGCCGGAACCTGAGGATTCCTCTCCAGTGCTGACATGGATCTTGGGATACTTCTGCAGTCTCCCCAGGGGAGTCAGTCTTCCTCTCGAGTGGGGGCATGCACGTGCGCTTTCCTCCCGAGCTGTAGCAGCAGTGTCACCCTTCCCTTCACGTGGATCAAGGGATCTGTGGCTTTCCCTCGAGGCTTTCCCATGAGGCTTTCCCACGTGGCTTTCCCACAGGTCTGTCCCACGTGCCACCTTGGTGTGAGTCGATGCTCGGCTTGAAAGTCGAGCCAAGCAGGGAAAATATTTCCCTGAATGGACTGAGACATCTGAGGGACTCTGGAATGGTGGCACGACCCTTGAGTTCCTCCGCCTTTACTGTGGAGAGCGCCTCCTCTTGAGATGCGATGGGAACGCCGGGAATTCTTCCCGACCACATAGGGAAAGGATCCCTCCTCTCGAGCTAGGAGGCGGAAACGGGGCCCTCTGGATGTGTGCCGGACTCTCGTGCTTCCTCTCGAGTGGAGACGGTATGTCGGGAACTTCTTGGTTGCAGCAAGGGTGTGAAGGACCCTTTCGAAGTTCCAGAGGTTAGGTGTGATTAGCCTCGGGAGCACTCAGCGGTAATGGGCCTCACTCGCCTGGAGGGGAACCTCCTGGAATTTCTCGAGTTGCGGCAGGTGCTCTCGACTTACGACGGGACCTCAGGGACCCGCTCTGGCGGCCTCAGGAAAGGCCAGTCCCCATGCGAGTTGCTCGGGGCCTCTCGGATTCCTCTCCCGTAGATGCCGGGGCATAAGACCTTGTGTGGAGTAGCTGCCGGAACCTGAGGATTCCTATCCAGTGCTGACATGGATCATGGGGGACTTCTAAAGTCTCCCCAGGGGAGTCAGTCCTCGTCTCGAATGGGG
>NW_017203675.1:0-5940 GCF_001704415.2 Capra hircus | reverse complement strand
GCCTTCCTGGCTTCAGCTCTACCCCTGCCTTGCCTTTGCACTTAGGTCCAAGCGTCCTTGAGGGGGCTTAGGGGCTGGTGGGTTGCACACTGCCAAGGGCCTCCAGCAGTGAAAGCTCTGTCAGAGGGAACGAAGGGCAACAGCAGGGCTCCTTCAGCGGTTCCTTGGCCGCCCAGACAAAGCTCCGCACGGAGAGCACCAGGTTCCAAGGGCCCCTGGCTGGGTTTTGCATCCCCCACACTCCCAGAGGCTGACTCCGTGGGTGCCTAGAAAGTGTGTGGAGAGACGTAGGTTCCCTAGCACTCTCCTCCCAGCAGAGACATGTGCAGGTGGTTGGGGCCTTATCCTGCGTGTCTGGGTTCCCGCCCACAGCCTCAACTCAGGGGAAGCAGCCCCTGAGGCAAGACCTGCTGGAGGAGCCCTGCGCCGCCCGCCTGATAGGCGAGAGCACAGCCAGCAGTGTAGCGAGCCTCCTCGGGAGAAGAGGAGGCAGCCGAGCCCAGTCAAGAGAAAGCCCTGCTTGCACGGAGCTAAGTGGCCTCCAGTACGGCAGAGCTCTAGCTCTGCTCAGAGCCCCGATCTGGCAGAGTTTCTGGCGCGAGGCTGCTCGGCCGGGGCTCGCCTTGCCCAGACTTGCCTTGCTTTTAGGCTCCCTCCCAGGAAGGAGCTGTCTGAGCGAGCCTGGGAGACGCCACTGGTGCCCTTCCTTGCCTCAGCTCCAATCCTGCCTTGCCTTTGCACATAGGTGCCAGGCGTCCTTGGGAGGCTTAGGGCTGGTGGGTTGCACACTGCCAAGGGCTTCAGCAGTGAGAAGCTCTGTCAGAGGGAAGGGAAGGGCAACTGCAGGGCTCCTCCAGCGGTTTCTAGGCCGCCTAGAATCAGCGCCGCACCGAGAGCACCAGGCTCCCAGGGCCCTGGCTGGGGTTTTCAGCCCCCACACACGGAGGCTGATTCCTTGGGTGCCCAGAAAGTGTATGACAGACGTAGGTTCCCTAGCACTCTCCTCCCAGCAGAGACATGTGCAGGTGTTTGGGGCCTGATCCTGCGTGTCTGGGTTCCTGCCCACAGCCCCAACTCAGGGAAGCAGCCCCTGAGGCAAGACCTGCTGGAGGAGCCCTGCGCCCCCGCCTGATAGCGAGTGCACAGCCAGCAGGGAAGCGAGCCTCCTCGGGGGAAGAGGGCAGCAAGTCCCCGTCAAGCTGAAATCCCTGCTTACACGAAGCTAAGTGCGACTCCAGTACGGCAGATCTCTAGCTCTGTTCAGAGGCCCGATCTGGCAGAGTTCCTGGCACCAAGATGCTCTGCCATAGGCGAGCCTTGCGCAGACTTGCCTTGCTTTAAGGCTCCCTCCCCAGGAAGGAGCAGGCTGTGTGAGGCTCGGAAACGCCACTGGCGCCTTCCTGGCTTCAGCTCTACCCCTGCCTTGCCTTTGCACTTAGGTCCCAAGCGTCCTTGAGGAGGGGCTTAGGGGCTGGTTTGCACACTGCCAAGGGCTCCAGCAGTGAAAGCTCTGTCAGAGGGAAGCGAAGGGCAACAGCAGGGCTCCTTCAGCGGTTCCTTGGCCGCCCAGACAAAGCTCCGCACGGAGAGCACCAGGTTCCAAGGGCCCCTGGCTGGGTTTTGCATCCCCACACTCCCAGAGGCTGACTCCGTGGGTGCCTAGAAAGTGTGTGAGAGACGTAGGTTCCCTAGCACTCTCCTCCCCAGCAGAGACATGTGCAGGTGGTTGGGGCCTTATCCTGCGTGTCTGGGTTCCCGCCACAGCCTCAACTCAGGGGAAGCAGCCCCTGAGGCAAGACCTGCTGGAGGAGCCCTGCGCGCCCGCCTGATAGGCGAGAGCACAGCCAGCAGCAGTGTAGCGAGCCTCCTCGGGAGAAGAGAGGCAGCCGAGCCCAGTCAAGAGGAAAGCCCTGCTTGCACGGAGCTAAGTGGGCCTCCAGTACGGCAGAGCTCTAGCTCTGCTCAGAGCCCCGATCTGGCAGAGTTTCTGGCGCGAGGCTGCTCGGCCGGGGCTCGCCTTGCCCAGACTTGCCTTGCTTTTAGGCTCCCTCCCCAGGAAGGAGCTGTCTGAGCGAGCCTGGGAGACGCCACTGGTGCCTTCCTTGCCTCAGCTCCAATCCTGCCTTGCCTTTGCACATAGGTGCCAGGCTGGGAGGGCTTAGGGGGTGGTGGGGTTGCACACTGCCAAGGCTTCAGCAGTGAGAGCTCTGTCAGAGGGAAGGGAAGGGCAACTGCAGGGCTCCTCCAGCGGTTTCTAGGCCCTAGAATCAGCGCCGCACCGAGAGCACCAGGCTCCCAGGGCCCCTGGCTGGGGTTTTCAGCCCCGCACACACGGAGGCTGATTCCTTGGTGCCCAGAAAGTGTATGACAGACGTAGGTTCCCTAGCACTCTCCTCCCCAGCAGAGACATGTGCAGTGGTTGGGGCCTGATCCTGCGTGTCTGGGTTCCTGCCCACAGCCCCAACTCAGGGGAAGCAGCCCCTGAGGCAAGACCTGCTGGAGGAGCCCTGCGCCCCCGCCTGATAGGCGAGTGCACAGCCAGCAGGGAAGCGAGCCTCCTCGGGGGAAGAGGAGGCAGCCCAGCCCCGTCAAGTTGAAAGCCCTGCTTGCACGGAGCTAAGTGCGCCTCCAGTACGGCAGAGCTCTAGCTCTGCTCAGAGCCCCGATCTGGCAGAGTTCCTGGCGCGAGGCTGCTCTGCCGGGGGCTAGCCTTGCCCAGACTTGCCTTGCTTTTTAGGCTGCCTCTCCAGGAAGGAGCAGGCAGCAGGAGCCTGGGAGTCGCCACTGGCGCCTTTCTTGCCTCAGCTCCAATCCTGCCTTGCCTTTGCACTTAGGTCCCAGTCCTCCTTAAGGAGAGCTTAGGGCTGGTGGGGTTGCACACTGCCAAGGGCTCCAGCAGTGAGAATTCTGTCAGAGGGAAGGAAGGGCAACTGCAGGGCTCCTCCAGCGGTTGCTTGGCCGCCCAGATTCAGCGCCACACGGAGAGCACCAGGCTCCCAGGGCCCCTGGCTGGGGTTTTCAGCCCCGCACACACGGAGGCTGATTCCTTGGGTGCCCAGAAAGTGTATGACAGACGTAGGTTCCCTAGCACTCTCCTCCCCAGCAGAGACATGTGCAGGTGTTTGGGGCCTGATCCTGCGTGTCTGGGTTCCTGCCCACAGCCCCAACTCAGGGGAAGCAGCCCCTGAGGCAAGACCTGCTGGAGGAGCCCTGCGCCCCCGCCCTGATAGGCGAGTGCACAGCCAGCAGGGAAGCGAGCCTCCTCGGGGGAAGAGGAGGCAGCAAGTCCCCGTCAAGCTGAAATCCCTGCTTACACGAAGCTAAGTGCGACTCCAGTACGGCAGATCTCTAGCTCTGTTCAGAGGCCCGATCTGGCAGAGTTCCTGGCACCAAGATGCTCTGCCATAGGCGAGCCTTGCGCAGACTTGCCTTGCTTTAAGGCTCCCTCCCAGGAAGGAGCAGGCTGTGTGAGGCTCGGAAACGCCACTGGCGCCTTCCTGGCTTCAGCTCTACCCCTGCCTTGCCTTTGCACTTAGGTCCCAAGCGTCCTTGAGGAGGGCTTAGGGGCTGGTGGGTTGCACACTGCCAAGGGCTCCAGCAGTGAAAGCTCTGTCAGAGGGAAGCGAAGGGCAACAGCAGGGCTCCTTCAGCGGTTCCTTGGCCGCCCAGACAAAGCTCCGCACGGAGAGCACCAGGTTCCAAGGGCCCCTGGCTGGGTTTTGCATCCCCACACTCCCAGAGGCTGACTCCGTGGTGCCTAGAAAGTGTGTGAGAGACGTAGGTTCCCTAGCACTCTCCTCCCCAGCAGAGACATGTGCAGGTGGTTGGGGCCTTATCCTGCGTGTCTGGGTTCCCGCCCACAGCCTCAACTCAGGGGAAGCAGCCCCTGAGGCAAGACCTGCTGGAGGAGCCCTGCGCGCCCGCCTGATAGGCGAGAGCACAGCCAGCAGTGTAGCGAGCCTCCTCGGGAGAAGAGGAGGCAGCCGAGCCCAGTCAAGAGGAAAGCCCTGCTTGCACGGAGCTAAGTGGGCCTCCAGTACGGCAGAGCTCTAGCTCTGCTCAGAGCCCCGATCTGGCAGAGTTTCTGGCGCGAGGCTGCTCGGCCGGGGGCTCGCCTTGCCCAGACTTGCCTTGCTTTTAGGCTCCCTCCCCAGGAAGGAGCTGTCTGAGCGAGCCTGGGAGACGCCACTGGTGCCTTCCTTGCCTCAGCTCCAATCCTGCCTTGCCTTTGCACATAGGTGCCAGGCGTCGTTGGGGAGGGCTTAGGGGTGGTGGGTTGCACACTGCCAAGGGCTTCAGCAGTGAGAGCTCTGTCAGAGGAAGGGAAGGGCAACTGCAGGGCTCCTCCAGCGGTTTCTAGGCCGCCTAGAATCAGCGCCGCACCGAGAGCACCAGGCTCCCAGGGCCCCTGGCTGGGGTTTTCAGCCCCGCACACACGGAGGCTGATTCCTTGGGTGCCCAGAAAGTGTATGACAGACGTAGGTTCCCTAGCACTCTCCTCCCCAGCAGAGACATGTGCAGGTGGTTGGGGCCTGATCCTGCGTGTCTGGGTTCCTGCCCACAGCCCCAACTCAGGGGAAGCAGCCCCTGAGGCAAGACCTGCTGGAGGAGCCCTGCGCCCCCGCCTGATAGGCGAGTGCACAGCCAGCAGGGAAGCGAGCCTCCTCGGGGGAAGAGGAGGCAGCCCAGCCCCGTCAAGTTGAAAGCCCTGCTTGCACGGAGCTAAGTGCGCCTCCAGTACGGCAGAGCTCTAGCTCTGCTCAGAGCCCCGATCTGGCAGAGTTCCTGGCGCGAGGCTGCTCTGCCGGGGGCTAGCCTTGCCCAGACTTGCCTTGCTTTTAGGCTGCCTCTCCAGGAAGGAGCAGGCAGCAGGAGCCTGGGAGTCGCCACTGGCGCCTTTCTTGCCTCAGCTCCAATCCTGCCTTGCCTTTGCACTTAGGTCCCAGTCCTCCTTAAGGAGAGCTTAGGGGCTGGTGGGTTGCACACTGCCAAGGGCTCCAGCAGTGAGAATTCTGTCAGAGGGAAGGGAAGGGCAACTGCAGGGCTCCTCCAGCGGTTGCTTGGCCGCCCAGATTCAGCGCCACACGGAGAGCACCAGGCTCCCAGGTCCCCTGGCTGGGGTTTTCAGCCCCGCACACACGGAGGCTGATTCCTTGGGTGCCCAGAAAGTGTATGACAGACGTAGGTTCCCTAGCACTCTCCTCCCCAGCAGAGACATGTGCAGGTGTTTGGGGCCTGATCCTGCGTGTCTGGGTTCCTGCCCACAGCCCCAACTCAGGGGAAGCAGCCCCTGAGGCAAGACCTGCTGGAGGAGCCCTGCGCCCCCGCCTGATAGGCGAGTGCACAGCCAGCAGGGAAGCGAGCCTCCTCGGGGGAAGAGGAGGCAGCAAGTCCCCGTCAAGCTGAAATCCCTGCTTACACGAAGCTAAGTGCGACTCCAGTACGGCAGATCTCTAGCTCTGTTCAGAGGCCCGATCTGGCAGAGTTCCTGGCACCAAGATGCTCTGCCATAGGCGAGCCTTGCGCAGACTTGCCTTGCTTTAAGGCTCCCTCCCCAGGAAGGAGCAGGCTGTGTGAGGCTCGGAAACGCCACTGGCGCCTTCCTGGCTTCAGCTCTACCCCTGCCTTGCCTTTGCACTTAGGTCCCAAGCGTCCTTGAGGAGGGCTTAGGGGCTGGTGGGTTGCACACTGCCAAGGGCTCCAGCAGTGAAAGCTCTGTCAGAGGGAAGCGAAGGGCAACAGCAGGGCTCCTTCAGCGGTTCCTTGGCCGCCCAGACAAAGCTCCGCACGGAGAGCACCAGGTTCCAAGGGCCCCTGGCTGGGTTTTGCATCCCCACACTCCCAGAGGCTGACTCCGTGGGTGCCTAGAAAGTGTGTGAGAGACGTAGGTTCCCTTCCCTAGACTCCTCCTCCCCAGCAGAGACATGTGCAGGTGTTGCC
>NW_017203674.1:0-5941 GCF_001704415.2 Capra hircus | reverse complement strand
TGCACAGCCTCGACTTTCAAGCCGAGGATCGACTAACACCACGGTGGCATGTAGGACAGCCCTTTGGGAAAGCCTCGTGGAACGCCTCGTGTGAAAGCCTCGTGGGAAAGCCTCGAGGAAAGCCACAGATCCCTTGATGCCACGCGAAGGGAAGCGTAACACCGCTGCTACAGCTCGGGAGGAAAGCGCATGTGCATGCCCCCACTCAAGAGCGAGGACTGACTCCACTGGAGAGACTCAGAAGTACCCAAAATCCATGTCAGCACTGGAGAGGAAATGCTCAGTTCCGGCACCGACTCCACACAAGGTCTTAGGCCCAGCATCGACGGGAGAGGAATCCGAGAGGCCCCCCGAGCAACTCGCATGGGGACTGCCTTTCCTGAGGCCACCAGAGCGGGTCCCTGAGGTCCCCATCGTAAGTCGAGAGCACCTGCCATAAATCGAGAAAATCCAGGAGGTTCTCCCCTCCAGGCGAGATGAGGCCCATTTCCGCTGAGGTGTCTCGAGGCTAAACACATCTAACACCTGGAACTTCCAAAGGGTCCTTCACACCCTTGCTGCAAATCAAGAAGTTCCCCGACATACTCTCTCACTCGAGAGGAAGCACGAGAGTCCCGCCCACATCCAGAGGAACCCCGTTTCCCCTCCTAGCTCGAGAGGAGGGTTCCTTTCCCTGCGTGGTCGGGAAAGAATTCCAGGCGTTTCCGTCGCATCTCAAAAGGAGGTGCTCTCCACAGGAAAGGCAGAGGACTCCAGGGTCGTGCCACCATTCCGAGTCCCCCAGATGTCTCAGTCCATTCCAGGGAAACCTGTTTTCCCTGCACTGCCTCGACTTTCAAGCCGAGGATCGACTCACACACACGGTGGCACGTGGGACAGCCCTGTGGAAAAGCCTAGTGGGAAAGCCTCGAGGGAAAGCCACAGATCCCTTGATCCACGCGAAGGGAAGCGCGTCACTGCTGCTACAGCTCGGGAGGAAAGCGCACGTGCATGCCCCCACTCGACACGAGGACTGACTCCCTTGGGGAGACTCCAGAAGTACCCAAGATCCATGTCAGCACTGGAGAGGAATCCTCAGGTTCCGGCACCCACTCCACAAAAGATCTTAGCCCCCCGGCATCGACGGGAGAGGAATCCCGAGAGGCCCGCGAGCAACTCGGATGGGGACTGGCCTTTCCTGAGGCCAGCAGAGCGGGTCCCTGAGGTCCCCGTCGTAGGTCGAGAGCACCTGCCGAAACTCGACAAAATCCAGGAGGTTCTCCCTCCAGGCGAGATGAGGCCCATTTCCTGAGGCGTCTCGGCTAAACACATCTAACACCTGGAACTTCCAAAGGGTCCTTCACACCCTTGCTGCAACTCAAGAAGTTCCCCGACATACCCGTCTCCACTCGAGAGGAAGCACCAGAGTCCCGCCCACATCCAGAGGAGCCGATTCCGCCTCATAGCTGGAGAGGAGGGATCCTTTCCCTGCGTGATCGGGAAAGAATTCCCGGCGTTCCCGTCGCATCTAAAGAGGAGGCACTCCCACAGGAAAGGCGAGAGGAACTCCAGGGTAGTGCGACCATTCCCAGTGTCCCGCAAATGTCTCAGTCCATGCCAGGGTAAGCTGTTTTCCCTGCACTGCCTCGACTTTCAAACCGAGGATCGACTCACACCACGGTGGCACGTGGAACAGCCCTGTGGGTAAGCCTCTTGGGAAAGCCTCATGGGAAAGCCTCGAGGGAAAGTCGCTGATCCCATGATCCACGCGACGGGAAGCGTGACACTGCTGCTACAGCTCGGGAGGAAAGAGCAGGTGCATGCCCCCACTCGAGACGAGGACTGACTCCCTGGGGAGACTCCAGAAGTACCCCAATATCGATATCAGCACTGGAGAGCAATCCTCAGGTTCCGGCACCGACTCCCCCACAGGGTCTTATGCCCCGGCATCGACCGGAGAGGAATCCCGAGAGGCCCCTGAGCAACTTGCATGGGGACTGGCCTTTCCTGAGGCCACCAGAGCGGGTCCCTGAGGTCCCCGTGGAAAGTCGAGAGCACCTGCCGCAACTCGAGAAAATCCAGGAGGTTCTCCTCTCCAGGCCAGATGAGGCCCATTTCCGCTGAGGCGTCTCCAGGCTAATCACAACTAACCTCTGGAACTTCCAAAGGGTCCTTCACACCCTTGCTGCAACTCAAGAAGTTCCCCGACATACCCGTCTCCCCTCGAGAGGAAGCACGAGAGTCCCGCCCACATCCAGAGGAGCCCCATTGCCGCCTCCTAGCTCGAGAGGAGGGATCCTTTCCCTGCGTGCTCGGAAAGAATTCCAGGCGATCCCGTCGCATCTCAAGAGGAGGCACTCTCCACTAGAAAGGTTAGAGGAACTCCAGGGTCGTGCCACCATTCCCTGAGTCGCCCAGATGTATCAGTCCATTCCATGGAAACCTGTTTTCCCTGCACAGCCTCGACTTTCAAGCCAAGGATCGACTAACACCACGGTGCCATGTAGGACAGCCCTGTGGGAAAGCCTCTTGGGAATGCCTCGTGTGAAAGCCTCGTGGGAAAGCCTCGAGGGAAAGCCACAGATCCCTTGATCCACGCGAAGGGAAGCGTGACACTGCTGCTACAGCTCGGAGGAAAGCACACGTGCATGCCCCACTCGAGACGAGGACTGACTCCGCTGGGGAGACTCCAGAAGTACCCCGAGATCCATGTCAGCACTGGAGAGGAATCCTGAGGTTCCGGCACCACTCCACACAAGATCTTAGGCCCCGGCATCGACGGGAGAGGAATCCCGAGAGGCCCGCGAGGAACTCGCATGGGACTGGCCGTTCCTGAGGCCACCAGAGCGGGTCCCTGAGGTCCCGGTCGTAAGTCGAGAGCACCTGCCGCAACTCGAGAAAATCCAGGAGGTTCTCCCCTCAGGCGAGTTGAGGCCCATTTCCGCTGAGGCGTCTCGAGGCTAATCACATCTAACAATTGGAACTTCCAAAGGGTCCTTCACACCCTTGCTGCAACTCAAGAAGTTCCCCGACATACCGTCTCCACTCGATTGGAAAACACGAGAGTCCCACCCACATCCAGAGGAGTACCGTTTCCGCCCCCATGCTCGGGAGGAGGGATCCTTTCCCTGCGTGGTCGGGAAAGAATTCCCGACGTTCCCGTTGCATCTCAAGAGGAGTCGCTCTCCACAGGAAAGGCGAGAGGAACTCCAGGGTCGTGCCACCATTCCCAGAGTCCCCCAGATGTCTCAGTCCATTCCAGGGAAACGTGTTTTCCCTGCACAGCCTCGACTTTCAAGCCGAGGATCGACTAACACCACGGTGGCATGAAGGACAGCCCTGTGGGAAAGCCTCGTGGGAACGCCTCGCTGAAAGCGTGAAAGCACCACAGATCCTTGATCCACGTGAAGGGAAGCGTGACACTGCTGCTACAGCTCGGGAGGAAAGCGCTCGTGCATGCCCCCACTCGAGACGAGGACTGACTCCACTGGAGAGACTCCAGAAGTACCCCAAGATCCATGTCAGCACTGGAGAGGAATGCTCAGGTTCCGGCACCGAATCCACACTAGATCTTAGGCCCAGTATCGACGGGAGAGGAATCCCGAGAGGCCCCCGAGCAACTTGCATGGGGACTGGCCTTTCCTGAGGCCACCAGAGCGGGTCCCTGAGGTCCCCATCGTAAGTCGAGAGCACCTGCAACAAATCGAAAAATCCAGGAGGTTCTACCCTCCAGGCGAGATGAGGCCCATTTCCGCTGAGGCGTCTCGAGGCTAAACACATCCAACACCTGGAACTTCCAAAGGGTCCTCACACCCTTGCTGCAAATCAAGAAGTTCCCCGACATACCCGTTTCCACTCGAGAGGAAGCACGAGAGTCCCGCCCACATCCAGAGGAACCGGTTTCCCCCTCCTAGCTCGAGAGGAGAGTTTCCTTTCCCTGCGTGGTCGGGAAAGAATTCCAGGGTTTCCGTCGCAACTCAAGAGGAGGTGCTCTCCACAGGAAAGGCAGAGGACTCCAGGGTCGTGCCACCATTCCCAGAGTCCCAGATGTCTCAGTCCATTCCAGGGAAACCTGTTTTCCCTGCACTGCCTCGACGTTCAAGCCGAGGATCGACTCACACCACGGTGGCACGTGGGACATCCCTGTGGGAAAGCCTAGTGGTAAAGCCTCGAGGGAAAGCCACAGATCCCTTGATCACGGGAAGGTAAGCGCGACACTGCTGCTACAGCTCGGGAGGAAAGCGCACGTGCATGCCCCCACTCGACACGAGGACTGACTCCCCTGGGGAGACTCCAGAAGTACCCAAGATCCATGTCAGCACTGGGGAGGAATCCTCAGGTTTCGGCACGACTCCACACAAGGTCTTAGGCCCGGCATCGACGGGAGAGGAATCCCGAGAGGCCCCGTGCAACTCCAATGGGGACTGGCCTTTCCTGAGGCCACCAGAGCGGGTCCCTGAGGTCCCCATTATAATACGAGAGCACCTGCCCAACTCGAGAATATCCAGGAGGTTCTTCCCTCCAGGCGAGATGAGGCCATTTCCGCTGAGGGGTCCGAGGCTAATCACATCTAACATCTGGGACTTCCAAAGGGTCCTTCACACCCTTGCTGCAACTCAAGATGTTCCCCGACATACCCGTCTCCACTGAGAGGAAGCACGAGAGTCCCGCCACATCCAGAGGAGCCCCGTTTCCGGCTCCTAGCTCAAGAGGAGGGATCCTTTCCCTGCGTGTTCGGGAAAGAATTCCCGGCGTTCCGTCGCATCTCAAGAGGAGGCGCTCTCCACAGGAAAGGCGAGAGGAACTCCAGGGTCGTGCCACCATTCCCAGAGTCCCCCAGATGTCTCAGTCCATTCAGGGAAACCAGTTTTTTCCCTGCACTGCCTCGACTTTCAAGCCGAGGATCGACTCACACCACGGTGGCACGTGGACAGCCCTGTGGGAAAGCCTCGTGGGAAAGGCCTCTAGGGAAAGCCACAGATCCCTTGATCCACGCGAAGGGAAGTGTGACACTGCTGCTACAGCTCGGGAGGAAAGCGCACGTGCATGCCCCCACTCGAAACGAGGACTGACTCCCCTGGGGAGACTCCAGAAGTACCCGAAGATCCATGTCAGCACTGGAGAGGAATCCTCAGGTTCCGGCACCGACTCCACACAATGTCTTAGGCACCGGCATCGACGGGAGAGGAATCCCGAGAGGCACCTGAGCAACTCCATGGGGACTGGCCTTTCCTGAGGCCACCAGAGCGGGTCCCTGAGGTCCCCATTATAATTCGAGAGCACCTGCCGCAACTCGAGAAAATCCAGGAGGTTCTCCCCTCCAGGCGAGAGGAAGCCCATTTCCGCTGAGGGGTCTGGAGGCTAATCACATCTAATATCTGGAACTTCCAAAGGGTCTTTCACACCCTTGTTGCAACTCAAGATGTTCCCCGACATACCCCTTCTCCAATCGAGAGGAAGCACGAGAATCTCGCCCGCATCCAAAGGAGCCCCGTTTCCGACTCCAAGCTCGAGAGGAGGGACCCTTTCCTGCGTGTTCGGGAAAGAATTCCCGGCGTTTCCCGGTCGCATCTCTCAAGAGGAGGCGCTCTCCACAGGAAAGGCGAGAGGAACTCCACGGTCATGCCACATTCCCAGAGTCCCCCAGATGTCTCAGTCCTTTCCAGGGAAACCTGCTTTCCTGCACTGCCTCGACTTTCATACCGAGGATCGACTCACACCACGGTGGCACGTGGGTCAGCCCCTGTGGGAAAGCCTCGTGGGAAAGCCTCAAGGGAAAGCCTCGAGGGAAAGCCACAGATCCCTTGTTCCACGCGAAGGGAAGGGTGACACTGCCGCTACACTCCGGAGGAAAGCGCACGTGCATGCCCCCACTCAAGACGAGGACTGACGCCTGGAGACTCCAGAAGTACCCCAAGATCCATGTCAGCACTGGAGAGGAATCCTCAGGTTCCGGTGCTAA
>NW_017203673.1:0-5942 GCF_001704415.2 Capra hircus | reverse complement strand
GGAATCCTCAGGTCCTGGCACCGACTCCACACAAGGTCTTAGGCCCCGGCATCGACGGGAGAGGAATCCGAGAGGCCCCCGAGCAACTCGCATGGGACTGGCCTTTCCTGAGGCCACCAGAGCGGGTCCCTGAGGTCCCCGTCGTAAGTCGAGAGCACCTGCCACAACTCGAGAAAATCCAGGAGGTTCTCCCCTCCAGGCGAGATGAGGCCCATTTCCGCTGAGGCGTCCTGAGGCTAATCACACCTAACCTCTGGAACTTCCAAAGGTCCTTCACACCTTGCTGCAACTCAAGAAGTTCCCGACATACCCGTCTCCACTCGAGAGGAAGCACGAGAGTCCCGCCCACATCCAGAGGAGCCCCGTTTCCGCCTCCTAGCTCGAGAGGAGGGATCCTTTCCCTGCGTGTCGGAAAGAATTCCCGGCGTTCCCGTCGCATCTCAAGAGGAGGCGCTCTCCACAGGAAAGGCGAGAGGAACTCCGGGTCGTGCCACCATTCCCAGAGTCCCCCAGATGTCTCAGTCCATTCCAGGGAAACCTGTTTTCCTGCACTGCCTCGACTTTCAAGCCGAGGATCGACTCACACCACGGTGGCACGTGGGACAGCCCTGTGGGAAAGCCTCGTGGGAAAGCCTCGTGGGAAAGCCTCGAGGGAAGCCACAGATCCCTTGTTCCACGCGAAGGAAGCGTGACACTGCTGCTACAGCTCGGGAGGAAAGCACGTGCATGCCCCACTCGAGACGAGGACTGACTCCCTGGGGAGACTCCAGAAGTACCCAAGATCCATGTCAGCACTGGAGAGGAATCCTCAGGTCCGGCACCGACTCCACACAAGTCTTAGGCCCCGGCATCGACGGGAGAGGAATCCGAGAGGCCCCCGAGCAACTCGCATGGGGACTGGCCTTTCCTGAGGCCACCAGAGCGGGTCCCTGAGGTCCCCGTCGTAAGTCGAGAGCACCTGCCGCAACTCGAGAAAATCCAGGAGGTTCTCCCCTCCAGGCGAGATGAGGCCCATTTCCGCTGAGGCGTCTCGAGGCTAATCACTAACCTCTGGAACTTCCAAAGGGTCCTTCACACCCTTGCTGCAACTCAAGAAGTTCCCGACATACCCGTCTCCACTCGAGAGGAAGCACGAGAGTCCCGCCCACATCCAGAGGAGCCCCGTTTCCGCCTCCTAGCTCGAGAGGAGGGATCCTTTCCCTGCGTGGCGGGAAAGAATTCCCGGCGTTCCCGTCGCATCTCAAGAGGAGGCGCTCTCCACAGGAAAGGCGAGAGGAACTCCAGGGTCGTGCCACCATTCCCAGAGTCCCCCAGATGTCTCAGTCCATTCCAGGGAAACCTGTTTTCCCTGCACTGCCTCGACTTTCAAGCCGAGGATCGACTCACAACACGGTGGCACGTGGGACAGCCCTGTGGGAAAGCCTCGTGGGAAAGCCCTCGAGGAATGCCCCAGATCCCTTGTTCCACGCGAAGGGAAGCGTGACATTGCTGCTACAGCTCGGGAGGAAAGGGCACGTGCATGCCCCACTCGAGACGAGGACTGACTTCCCTGGGGAGACTCCAGAAGTACCCAAGATCCATGTCAGCACTGGAGAGGAATCCTCAGGTCCTGGCACCGACTCCACACAAGGTCTTAGGCCCCGGCATCGACGGGAGAGGAATCCCGAGAGGCCCCGAGTAACTCGCAAGGAATTTCCTTTTGCCACCAGGGGTCCCTGAGGTCCCCGTCGTAAGTCGAGTGCACCTGCCACAACTCGAGAAAATCCAGGAGGTTCTCCCTCCAGGCGAGATGAGGCCCATTTCCGCTGAGGCGTCCTGAGGCTAATCACACCTGACCTCTGGAACTTCCAAAGGATCCTTCACACCTTTGCTGCAACTCAAGAAGTTCCCTGACATACCCGTCTCCACTCGAGAGGAAGCACGAGAGTCCCGACCACATCCAGAGGAGCCCCGTTTCCACCTCCTAGCTCGAGAGGAGGGATCCTTTCCCTGCGTGCTCGAGAAAGAATTCCCGGCGTTCCCGTCGCATCTCAAGAGGAGGCGCTCTCCACAGGAAAGGCGAGAGGAACTCCGGGGTCATGCCAGCATTCCCAGAGTCCCCCAGATGTCTCAGTCCATTCCAGGGAAACCTGTTTTCTCTGCACTGTTTTGACTTTCAAGCCGAGGAGACTCACACCACGGTGGCACGTGGGACAGCCCTGTGGGAAAGCCTCGTGGGAAAGCCTCGTGGAAAGCCTCGAGGGAATGCCACAGATCCCTTGTTCCACGTGAAGGAAAGGGTGACACTGCGGCTACAGCTCGGGAGGAAATCGCACGTGCATGCCCCACTCGAGACGAGGACTGACTCCCTGGGGAGACTCCAGAAGTACCCCAAGATCCATGTCAGAACTGGAGAGGAATCCTCAGGGGCACCGACTCCACACAAGTCTTAGGCCCCGATATCGACGGGAGAGGAATCCCGAGAGGCCCCCGAGACCCCGAGCAACTCGCATGGGACTGGCCTTTCCTGAGGCCACCAGAGCGGGTCCCTGAGGTCCCCGTCGTAAGTCGAGAGCACCTGCCAACTCGAGAAAATCCAGGAGGTTCTCCCCTCCAGGCGAGATGAGGCCCATTTCCGCTGAGGCGTCTCGAGGCTAATCACACCTAAACTCTGGAACTTCCAAAGGGTCCTTCACACCCTTGCTGCAACTCAAGAAGTTCCGACATACCCGTCTCCACTCGAGAGGAAGCACGAGAGTCCCGCCCACATCCAGAGGAGCCCGTTTCCGCCTCCTAGCTCGAGAGGAGGGATCCTTTCCCTGCGTGTCGGAAAGAATTCCCGGCGTTCCCGTCGCATCTCAAGAGGAGGCGCTCTCCACAGGAAAGGCGAGAGGAACTCCAGGGTCGTGCCACCATTCCCAGAGTCCCCCAGATGTCTCAGTCCATTCCAGGGAAACCTGTTTTTCCTGCACTGACTTTCAAGCCGAGGATCGACTCACACCACGGTGGCACGTGGACAGCCCTGTGGGAAAGCCTCGTGGAAAGCCTCGTGGGAAAGCCTCGAGGGAAAGCCACAGATCCCTTTCCACGCGAAGGAAGCGTGACACTGCTGCTACAGCTCGGGAGGAAAGCGCACGTGCATGCCCCCACTCGAGACGAGGACTGACTCCCCTGGGGAGACTCCAGAAGTACCCCAAGATCCATGTCAGCACTGGAGAGGAATCCTCAGGTTCCGGCACGACTCCACACAAGGTCTTAGGCCCCAGCATCGACGGGAGGGAGAGGCCCCGAGAGCCCCGAGCAACTCGCATGGGGACTGGCCTTTCCTGAGGCCACCAGAGCGGGTCCCTGAGGTCCCCGTCGTAAGTCGAGAGCACCTGCCCAACTCGAGAAAATCCAGGAGGTTCTCCCTCCAGGCGAGATGAGGCCCATTTCCGCTGAGGCGTCTCGAGGCTAATCACACCTAACTCTGGAACTTCCAAAGGGTCCTTCACACCCTTGCTGCAACTCAAGAAGTTCCCCGACATACCCGTCTCCACTCGAGAGGAAGCACGAGAGTCCCGCCCACATCCAGAGGAGCCCCGTTTCCGCCTCCTAGCTCGAGAGGAGGGATCCTTTCCCTGCGTGGTCGGAAAGAATTCCCGGCGTTCCCGTCGCATCTCAAGAGGAGGCGCTCTCCACAGGAAAGGCGAGAGGAACTCCAGGGTCGTGCCACCATTCCCAGAGTCCCCCAGATGTCTCAGTCCATTCCAGGGAAACCTGTTTTCCCTGCACTGCCTCGACTTTCAAGCCGAGGATCGACTCACACCACGGTGGCACGTGGGACAGCCCTGTGGGAAAGCCTCGTGGGAAAGCCTCGGAAAGCTCGAGGAAAGCCACAGATCCCTTGATCCCGCGAAGGGAAGCGTGACACTGCTGCTACAGCTCGGGAGGAAAGCGCACGTGCATGCCCCACTCGAGACGAGGACTGACTCCCCTGGGGAGACTCCAGAAGTACCCAAGATCCATGTCAGCACTGGAGGGAATCCTCAGGCCGGCACCGACTCCACACAAGGTCTTAGGCCCCGGCATCGACGGAGAGGAATCCCGAGAGGCCCCCGAGCAACTCGCATGGGGACTGGCCTTTCCTGAGGCCACCAAGCGGGTCCCTGAGGTCCCCATCGTAAGTCGAGAATACCTGCCCCAACTCGAGAAAATCCAGGAGGTTCTCCCTCCAGGCGAGATGAGGCCCATTTCCGCTGAGGCTCTCGAGGCTAATCACACTAACCTCTGGAACTTCCAAAAGGTCCTTCACACCCTTGCTGCAACTCAAGAAGCCCGACATACCCGTCTCCACTCGAGAGGAAGCACGAGAGTCCCGCCCACATCCAGAGGAGCCCCGTTTCCGCCTCCTAGCTCGAGAGAGGGATCCTTTCCTGCGTGGGGAAAGAATTCCCGGGGTTCCCGTCGCATCTCAAGAGGAAGCGCTCTCCACAGGAAAGGCGAGAGGAACTCCAGGTCGTGCCACCATTCCCAGAGTCCCCCAGATGTCTCAGTCCATTCAGGGAAACCTGTTTTCCTGCACTGCCTCGACTTTCAAGCCGAGATTGACTCACACCACGGTGGCACGTGGGACAGCCCTGTGGGAAAGCCTCGTGGGAAAGCCTCATGGGAAAGCCTCGAGGGAAAGCCACAGATCCTTGATCCACGCGAAGGGAAGCGTGACACTGCTGCTACATCTCGGGAGGAAAGCGCACGTGCATGCCCCCACTCGAGACGAGGACTGACTCCCCTGGGGAGACTCCAGAAGTACCCCAAGATCCATGTCAGCACTGGAGAGGAATCCTCAGGTTCCGTCACCGACTCCACACAAGGTCTTAGGCCCTGGCATCGACAGGAGAGTAATCCCAAGAGGCCCCGAGCAACTCACATGGGGACTGGCCTTTCTGAAGGCCACCAGTCGGGTCCCTGAGGTCCCCGTCGTAAGTCGAGAGCACCTGCCGCAACTCGAGAAAATCCAGGAGGTTCTCCCCTGCAGGCGAGATGAGGCCCGTTTCCACTGAGGTGTCTCGAGGCTAATCACACTTGACCTCTGGAACTTCCAAAGAGTCTTTCACAGCCATGCTGCAACTCAAGAAGTTCCCCGACATACCCGTCTCCACTCAAGAGGAAGCACGAGGGTCCCGTCCACATCCAGAGGAGCTCCGTTTCCGGCTCGTAGCTCGAGAGGACGGATCCTTTCCCTGCTTGGTCGGGAAAGAATTCCCGGCATTCCCATCGCATCTCAAGAGGAGGCGCTCTCCAAAGGAAAGGGGAGAGGAACTGCAGGGTCGTGCCACCATTCCAAGACTCCCCCAGATATCTCAGTCCGTTCCACAGGAACCTGTTTTCCCTGCACTGCCTCGGCTTTCACGCCGAGGATCGACTCACACCACCGTGACACGTGGGACAGCCCTGTGGGAAAGCCTCGTGGGAAAGACTCGAGGGAAAGCCACAGATCCCTTGGTCCACGCAAGGGGAAGCGTGACACTGCTGCTACAGCATGGGAGGAAAGGGCACGCTCATGCCCCCACTCGAGACGAGGCCTGACTCCTTTGTGGAGACTCCAGAAGTACCCCAAAATCCATGTCAGCACTGGAGAGGAATCCTCAGCTTCCGGCCCCGACTCCACACAAGGTCTTAGGCCCCGGCATCGACGGGAGAGGAATCACGAGAGGCCCCCTAGCAACACGCATGATAACTGGCCTTTCCTGCGGCCGCCAGAGCGGGTCCCTGAATCCCCGTCGTAACTCGAGAGCACCTGCTGAAACTCGGGAATATCAGGAGCCTCTCCATTCCAGGCGACATGAGGCCCATTTCCGCTGAGGCATCTCGAGACTAACCACACCTAACCTCTGGAACTTCCAAGGGTCCTTCACACCCTTGCTGCAACTCAAGAAGTTCCCCACATACCCGTTCCTCTTCACGTTCTGCCATAATGGTGG
>NW_017203672.1:0-5942 GCF_001704415.2 Capra hircus | reverse complement strand
GGGCATGCACGTGCGCTTTCCTCCCGAGCTGTAGCAGCAGGTCGCCACTTCCCTTCGCGTGGATCAAGGGATCTGTGGCTTTCCCTCGAGCTTTCCGACGAGGCTTTTCCACGAGGCTTTCCCACAGGGCTGTCCCTCGTGCCACCGTGGTGTGAGTCGATCCTCAGCTTGAAAGTCGAGGCTGTGCAGGGAAAACACGTTACCCTGGAATGGACTGAGACATCTGGGGGACTCTGGGAATGGTGGCACGACCCTGGAGTTCCTCTCGCCTTTCCTGTGGAGAGCGCTCCTCTTGGGATGCGACCGGAATGCCGGGAATTCTTTCCCGACCACGCAGGGAAAGGATCCCTCCTCTCGAGCTAGGAGGCGGAAACGGGGCTCCTCTGGATGTGGGTGGGACTCTCGTGCTTCCTCTCAAGTGGAGACGGGTATGTCGGGGAACTTCTTGAGTTGCAGCATGGGTGTGAAGGACTCTTTGGAAGTTCCAGAGTTTTGGTGTGATTAGCCTCGAGACGCCTCAGCACAAATGGGCCTCATTTAGCCTGGAGGGGAGAACCTCCTGGATTTTCTCGAGTTGCGGCATGTGCTCTCGACTTACGATGGGGAACTCAGGGACCCACTCTGGTGGCCTCAGGAAAGGCCAGTCCCCATGCGAGTTGCTCGGGGGCCACTCGGGATTCCTCTCCCGTCGATGCCGGGCCTAAGACATTGTGTGGAGTCGGTGCCAGAACTTGAGGATTCCTCTCCAGTGCTGACATGGATCTTGGAGTACTTCTGGAGTTTCCTCAGCGGAGTCAGTCCTTGTCTCGAGTAGGGGCTTGCACGTGCGCTTTCCTCCCGAGCTGTAGCAGCAATGTCACGCTTCCCTTCGCGTGGATCAAGGGATCAGGGGCTTTACCTCGAGGCTTTCCCCGAGGCTTTCCCAAGAGGCTTTCCCACATGGATGTCCCACGTGCCATCGTGGTGTGAGTCGATCCTCGGCTTAAAAGTCGAGGCAGTGCAAGGAAAACAGGTTTCCCTGGAATGGACTGAGACATCTGGGGGACCCTGGGAATGTGGCACGACCCTGGAGTTCCTCTAGCCTTTCCTGTGTGAGCGCCTCGTCTTGAGATGCGACGGGAATGCCGGGAATTCTTTCCCGACCACGCAGGGAAAGGATCCCTCCCCTCGAGCTAGCAGGCGGAAACGGGGCTCCTTTGGATGTGGGCGTGACTCTCGTGCTTCCTCTCGAGTGGAGACCGGTATGTCGGGCAACTTCTTGGTTTGCAGAAAGGTTGTGAAGGACCCTTTGGAAGTTCCAGAGGTTAGGTCTGATTAGCCTCGAGACGCCTCAGCACAAATGGGCCTCATCTCGCCTGGAGGGGAGAACCTCCTGGATTTTCTCGAGTTGCGGCAGGTGCTCTCAACTTACGACGGGGACCTCAGGGACCCGCTCTGGTGGCCTCAGGAAAGGCCATTCCCCATGCGAGTTGCTCGCGGGCCTCTCGGGATTCCTCTCCCGTCGATGCCGGGGCCCAAGACCTTGTGTGGAGTCAGTGCCGGAACCTGAGGATTCCTCTCCAGTGCCGACATGGATCTTGGGGTACTTCTGGAGTCTCCCCAGTGGAGTCAGTCCTCCTCTCGAGTGGGGGCATGCACGTGTGCTTTCCTCCCGAGCTGTAACAGCAGTTTCACGCTTCCATAGACATGGATCATGAGATCTGTGGCTGTCGCTTGAGGCTTTCCCATGAGGATTTCCCACGAGGCTTTCCCACAGAGCTGTCCCACGAGCCACCGTGGTGTGAGTCGATCCTCGGCTTGAACGTCCAGGCAGTGCAGGGAAAAAAGGTTTCCCTGGAATGGACAGAGACATCTGGTGGACTCTGGGAATGGTGGCACGACCCTGGAGTTCCTCTCGCCTTTCCTGTGGAGAGCGCCTCCTCTTGAGATGCGACAGGAAGGCCGGAATTCTTTCCCGACCACGCAGGGAAAGGATCCTCCTCTCGAGCTAGGAGGCGGAAACGGGGCTCCTCTGGATGTGGGCAGAACTCTCGTGCTTCCTCTCGAGTGGAGACTGGTATGTCGGGGAACTTCTTGAGTTACAGCAAGGGTGTGAAGGACCCTTTGGAAGTTCCAGAGCTTCGGTGTGATTAGCCTCGAGACGCCTCAGCGGAATGGGCCTCATCTCGCCTGGAGGGAGAACCTCCTCGATACTCTCGAGTTGAGGCAGGTGCTCTCGTGTTACGACGGGGACATCAGGGACCAGCTCTGGTGGCCTCAGGAAAGGCCAGTCCCGATGCGAGTTGCTTGGGGGCCTCTCGGGATTCTTCTCCCGTCGATGCCGGGGCTTAAGATCTTGTGTGGAGTGGTGCCGGAACTTGAGGATTCCTCTCCAGTACTGACATGGATCTTGGTGTATTCTGGAGAATCCCCAGGGAGTCAGTCCTCGTCCCGAGTGGGGGCATGCACGTGTGCATTCCTCCCGAGCTGTAGCAGCAGTGTCGCGCTTCCCTTCGCGTGGATCAAGGGATCTGTGGCTTTGCCTCGAGGCTTTCCCACGAGGCTTTCCCACAAGGCTGTCCCACGTGCCACCGTGGTGTGAGTCGATCCTCGGCTTGAAAGTGGAGGCAGTGCAGGGAAAACAGGTTTCCATGCAGAGGACTGAGACATCTGGGGACTCTGGGGAATGGTGGCACGACCCTGGAGTTCCTCTCGCCTTTCCTGTGAGAGCGGCTCCTCTTGAGATGCGACCGGAACGCCTCTTTGACCACGCCTCAGGGAAAGGATCCTCCTCTCGAGCTAGGAGGCAGAAACGGGGGCTCCTCTGGATGTGGCGGGACTGTCGTTCTTCCTCTCGAGTGGAGACGAGTATGTCGGGGAAATTCTTGAGTTGCAGCAAGGGTGTGACGGACCCTTTGGAAGTTCCAGAGCGTTAGTTTTGATTAGCTTCGAGACGCCTCATGGAAATGGGGCTCATCTCGCCTGGAGGGACAACCTCCTGGATTTTCTCGGGTTTGCAGAAGGTGCTCTCGACTTGCGACGGGGGACCTCAGGGACCCGCTCTGGTGGCCTCAGGAAGGTCAGTCCCCATGCGAGTTGCTCGGGGCTCTCGGGATTCCTCTCCCGTCGATGCCGGGGGCCTAAGACCTTTGTGTGGAGTCGTTGCTGCAACCTGAGGATTCCCCTCCAGTGCTGACATGGATCTTGGGGAACCTCTGGAGTCTCCCCAGGGGAGTCAGTCCTCGTCTCGTGTGGGGCATGCACATGGCTTTCCTCTCGAACTGTGCAGCAGTGTCACGCTTCCTTCGCGTGGATCAAGGGATCTGTGGCTTTCCCTCGAGGCTTTCCCACGAGGCTTTCCCAAGAGGCTTTCCCACGAGGCTTTCCCACAGGGCTGTCCCACGTGCTACCGTGGTGTGAGTCGATCCTCGGCTTGAAAGCCGAGGCAGTGTAGGGAAAACAGGTTTCCCTGAATGCACGGAGACATCTGTGGGACTCTGGCAATGGTGTCACGACCCTGGAATTTCCTCTCGCCTTTCCTGTGGAGAAGCGCCTCCTCTTGGGATGCGACGGGAACGCCGGGAAATTTTTCCCGATCACGCAGGGAAAGGATCCCTCCTCTCAAGCTAGGAGGCGGAAAACGGTGCTCCTCTGGATGTGGGCGGACTCTCGTGCTTCCTCTGGAGTGGAGACGGTATGTGGGGGAACTTCTTGAGTTGCAGCAAGGGTGTGAAGGACCCTTTGAAAGTTCCAGAGCTTAGGTGTGATTAGCCTCGAGACGCCTCAGCGGAAATGGGCCTCATCTCGCCTGGAGGGGAGAACCTCCTGGATTTTCTCGAGTTGCGGCAGGTGCTCTCGACTTACGACGGGGACCTCAGGGACCCGCTCTGGTGGCCTCAGGAAAGGTCTCCCATGCGAGTTGCTCGGGGCCTCTCGGGATTCCTCTCCTGTCAATGTGGGCCTAAGACCTTGTGAGGAGTCGCTGCCGGAACCTGAGGATTCCTCTCAAGTGCTGACATGGATCTTGGGGTACTTCTGGTGTCTCCCAGGGGAGTCAGTACTCGTCTCGAGTGGCGGGCATGCACGTGCGCTTTCCTCCCGAGCTGTAGCAGCAGTTTGATTCTTCCTGTCGAGTGGATCAAGGGATCTGTGGATTTCCCTCAAGGCTTTCCCACGAGCTTTCCCACGAGGCTTTCCCACAGGGCTGTCCCACGTGCCACCGTGGTGTGAGTCGATCCTCGGCTTGAAAGTCGAGGCAGTGCAGGGAAAACAGGTTTCCCTGGAATGGAATGAAACATCTGGGGGATTCTGGGAATGGTGGCACGACCCTGGAGTTCCTCTCGCTTTTTTCTGTGGAGAGCGCCTCCTCTTGAATTGCGACGGGAACGCCGGGAATTCTTTCCCGACCACGCAGGGAAAGGATCCCTCCTCTCGAGCTAGGAGGCGGACATGGGCTCCTCTGGATGTGGGCGGGACTCCCGTGCTTCCTCTCGAGTGGAGACGGGTATGTCGGGGGAACTTCTTAAGTTGCAGCAAGGAGGTGAAGGACCCTTTGGAAGTTCCAGAGGTTAGGTGTGATTAGCCTCCAGACGCCTCAGCGGAAATGGGCCTCATCTCGCCTGGAGGGGAGAACCTCCTGGATTTTCTCGAGTTGCGGCAGGTGCTCTCGACTGACGACGGGGACCTCAGGGACCCGCTCTGGTGGCCTCAGGAAAGGCCAGACCCCATGCGAGTTGCTCGGGGGCCTCTCAGGATTCCTCTCCTGTCGAAGCCGGTTCCTAAGACCTTGTGTGGATTCGTTTCCGGAACATGAGGATTCCTCTCCAGTGCTGACATGGATCTTGGGTACTTCTGGAGTCTCCCAGGGTGTCAGTCCTCGTCTCGAGTGGGGGCATGCACGTGCACTTTCCTCCCGAGCTGTAGCAGCAGTGTCACATTTCTTCGCGTGGATCAAGGAATCTGGCTTTCTCTCGAGGCTTTCCCAAGAGGCTTTCCCACGAGGCTTTCCCACAGGGCTGTCCCACGTACCAGCGTGGTGTGAGTCGATCCTCGGCTTGAAAGTCGAGGCAGTGCAGGGAAAACAGTTTTCATTGGAATTAACTGAGACATCTTGGGACTCTGGGAATGGTGGCACGACCCTGGAGTTCCTCTCGCCTTTCCTGTGAGAGCGCCTCCTCTTGAAGATGCAACCGGAACGCCGGGAATACTTTGACGACCACGCAGGAGAAAGGATCCCTCTCTCGAGCTAGGAGGCAGAAACGGGCTCCTCTGGATGTGGGGCGGGACTGTCGTGCTTCCTCTCGAGTGGAGATGGGTATGTCGGGGAACTTCTTGAGTTGCAGCAAGGGTGTGAAGGACCCTTTGGAAGTTCCAGAGGTTAGTTTTGATTAGCTTCGAGACGCCTCATTGGAAATGGGCCTCATCTCGCCTGCAGGGACAACTCCTGGATTTTCTCGGGTTGCGGCAGGTGCTCTCGACTTGCGACGGGGACCTCAGGGACCCGCTCTGGTGGCCTCAGGAACGGTCAGTCCCCATGCGAGTTGCTCGGGGGCCTCTCGGGATTCGTCTCCCGTCGATGCCGGGCCTAAGACCTTGTGTGGAGTCGTTGCTGGAACCTGAGGATTCCCCTCCAGTGCTGACATGGATCTTGGGGAACCTCTGGAGTCTCCCCAGGGGAGTCAGTCCTCGTCTCGTGTGGGGGCATGCACATGGCTTTCCTCTCGAACTGTAGCAGCAGTGTCGCGCTTCCCTTCGCGTGGATCAAGGGATCTGTGGCTTTCCCTCGAGGCTTTCCCACGAGGCTTTCCCACAAGGCTGTCCCAGTGCCACTGTGGTGTGAATCGATCCTCGGCTTGAAATTCGAGCCAGTGCAGGGAAAAACAGGTTTCCCAGGAATGGACTGAGACATCTGGGGAACTCTGGGAAAATGTGGCACGACCCTGGATTTCTCTCGCCTTTCCTGT
>NW_017203671.1:0-5942 GCF_001704415.2 Capra hircus | reverse complement strand
GGATATGATCGAGCTATGATGATCGGGACTATTACAGCAGATCGTACAGAGGAGGGAGGAGGAAGGAGGAGAGGATGGAGAGCTGCTCAAGACAGGGATCAGAAATACAGAAGACGGTCACCTTCTCCCTACTATAGTCGTGGAGGATACAGATCACGTTCCAGATCTCGATCATACTCACCTCGTCGCTATTAAAGCATGAAGATGAAGACTTTCTGAAACCTGCCCTAGAGTTGGATATTGTTTGTGGACAATATTTTTTATTGTCTCCTGTTTAAAAAAAGTGAAACAGTGCCTGTGAAGTTAGGTGACTTTTACACCTTTTTATGATGACTACTTTTGGTGGAGTTGAAATGCTGTTTTCATTCTGCATTTGTGTAGTTCGGTGGCTTTGTTCAAAGTTAAGTGTTTTCAGAAAAGTTGTTTTACATGTATTTTTTTACAGTCTAAAATTTTTGACTGCTGAGAAGTTTCTATTGTACAGAACTTCATTTAAATGGTTTTTCTACTGAATACAGGGTATTCTGAAGATTGAAGCCTGTGTGTAAAATGCTACCAAATGGCAAAAAAGCAACAATAACGTTTGGTTTTACTTTTCTTTCTAACATATCAAGCTTAGGAGAACTGTTTGATTAGATTGTCAGTAGTAAATTAAGAAAAAATGCCCGTTTTCCTCGAGTCCCATGAAACATACCATACTTAATATACTGCAGTTAAGTGATAAAAATTACGCTCTGTAACTCTATACTGCTAGGTTAAAAACTAAAGATCTTTCAATACAGCAAATGCTTAATGCTTATATAAATGTGACTTTGTCAGCCTTTATGTAATCTGTATTATACATAGGCAGGGAATAAGATGAGTTGCACAATGTATGCCTTAAAAAGGCTATTTCTTAAAGCTGTTAGAAGGGGATAATGGTATTTCAATTAGTAATCAGCAAGTGAAAATAATATTCCACCAAAATGTACTCTTGTTCTTCTAGCTTTTAAGACTATATGGAAAAACTGGGTGCTTCAGAGTTTTGAGAAAAAAGAAGGGAACACTACACCTGTGTTGTGGATGATCTGAAGACTTTGCCTGTTCATTTTTTAAATACTACTTTCAGGTTCTTTGCTTACAAAGGAGGCCCAATTTCACTCAAAAGTTTTGAGAACTGTGTTTAAATAAATGCAAAGAAAAGAGTAAAAAGGAAAGAAAAAAAAAAAGACCTTGTGAGGAGTTGGGGCAGGAACCTGAGGATTCCTCTACAGTGCTGACATGGATCTTGGGTACTTCTGGAGCCCCCCCAGGGAAGTCAGTCTTCGTCTCGAATGGGGGCATGCACGTGCGCTTTCCTCCCGAGCTGTAGCAGCAGTGTCACGCTTCCGGTCGCGTGGATCAAGTGATCTGTGGCTTTTCCTCCAGGCTTTACCACGAGGCTATCCCAGAGGGCTGTCCCACATGCCGCCGAGGTGTGAGTCGAACCTCGGCGTGAAAGTCGAGGCAGTGCAGGGAAAACAGGTTCCTCTGGAATGGACTGAGACATCTAGGGGACTCTTGGAATGGTGGCACGACTCTGGAGTTCCTCTCGCATTTCCTGTGGAGAGCGCCTCCACTTGAGATGCGACGGGAACGCCGGGAATTCTTTCCCGACGAAGCAGGGAAAGGATCCCACATCTCGAGCTACGAGGCGGAAAGGGGCTCCTCTGGATGTGGGCGGGGACCCTCGGTGCTTCCTATCGAGAGGAGACGGGTATGTCGGGGAACTTCTTGAGTGGCAGCAAGGGTGTGAAGGACCCTTTGGGAAGTTCCAGAGGTTAGGTGTGATTAGCCTCCAGACGCTTCAGCGGAAATGGGCTTCATCTCGCCTGGAGGGGAGAACCTCCTGGATTTTCTCGAGTTGCGGCAGGTGCTCTCGACTTACGACGGGGACCTCAGGGACCCGCTCTGGTGGCCTCAGGAAAGGCCAGTCCACATGCGAGTTGCTCGGGGCGTCTCGGGATTCCTCTACCATCGATGCCGGGGCCTAAGACCTTGTGTGGAGTCGGTGCCGGAACCTGAGATTCCTCTGCAGTGCTGACATGCATCTTGGGGTACTTCTGGAGTCTCCCCAGGGGAGTCAGTCCTCGTTTGAGTGGGCGCATGCACGTGCGCTTACCTCCGGAGCTGTGGCAGCAGTGTCATGCTTCCTTCGCCTGGATCAAGGGATCTGTGGCTTTCCGACGAGGCTTTCCCACAGGGCTATCCACGTGCCACCGTGGTGTGAGTCGATCGATGCTTGAAAGTCAACGCAGTGCAAGGAAAACAGGTTTCCCTGGAATGGACTGAGACATTTGGCGAATCTGGGAATGGTGGCACGACCCTGGACTTCCTCTCGACTTTCCTGTGGATAGCGCCTCCTCTTGAGATGCGACGGAACGCCGGAATTCTTTCCCGACCACGGAGGGAAAGGATCCCTCTCTCGAGCTAGGAGGCGGAAACGGTGCTCCTCTGTATGTGGGCGGGACTCTCGTGCTTCTCTCGAGTGGAGACGGCTATGTCGGGGAAATTCTGGATTTGCAGCAAGGGTGTAAAGGACCCTTGGAAGTTCCAGAGGTTAGGTGTGATTAGCCTCGAGACGCCTCAGTGGAAATGGTCCTCATGTTGCCAGGAGGGGAGAACCGCCTGGATTTTATCGAGTTGCGGCAGTGCTCTCGACTTTCGACGGGGACCTCAGGGACCGCTCTGGTGGTCTCAGGAAAGGCCAGTCCCACGCGAATTGCTCGGGGCTCTCGGGATTCCTCTCCAGTCTATGCTGGGCCTAAGAACTTGTGTGGATTCGGTGCCGGAACCTGAGGATTCCTCTGTAGTGCTGACTGGATCTTGGGGTACTTCTGGAGTCTCCCAGGGGAGTCAGTCCTCATCTCCAGAGGGGCATGCACGTGCGCTTTCCTTCCGAGCTGTAGCAGCAGTGTCACGCTTCCCGACGAGTGGATCAAGGGATCTGTGGCTTTCTCTCGAGGCTTTCCCACGAGGCTTTCCCACAGAGCTGTCCACGTGCACCGTGGTGTGTGTCGATCCTTGGCTTGAAAGTCGAGGCAGTGCAGGGAAAACAGGTTTCCCTGGAATTGACTGAGATATCTGGGGGACTCTGAAATGGTGGCATGACACTGGGGTTCTCTCACCTTTCCTGTGGAGAGTGCCTCCTCTTGAAAAGCGACGGGAACGCCGGGAATTCTTTCCCCACTACGCAGGGAAAGGATCCCACCTCTCAAGCTATGAGGCGGAAACGGGGCTCCTCTGGATGTGGGAGGGACTCTCGTGATTCCTCTCGAGTGAGACGGGTATGTCGGGGAACTTCTTGAGTTGCAGCAAGGTTGTGAAAGACCCTTTGGAAGTTCCAGAGGTTAGGTGTGATTAGCTCGAGACGCCTCAGCGGAAATGGGCCTCATCTCGGCTGAGGGGAAAACCTCCTGGATTTTATCGAGTTGTGGCAGGTGCTCTCGACTTTCGACGGGGACCTCAGGGACCCGCTCTGGTGGCTCAGGAAAGGCCAGTCCCCATGCGAGTTGCTCGGGGCCTCTGGGATTCCTCTCCCATCGATGCAGGGCTAGACCTTGTGTGAAGTCAGTGCCGGAACTTGAGCATTCCTCTGCAGTGCTGACATGGATCTTGGGGTACTTCTGAAGTGTCCCCAGGGGAATCAGTCCTCGTCTTGAGTGGGGGCATGCTCGTGCGCTTTCCTTCTGAGGTGTAGCAGCACGGTCACGCTTCCCGGCGAGTGGATCAAGGGATCTGTGTCTTTCCCTTGAGGCTTTCCCTCGAGGCTTTCCCACGAGGCTTTTCCACAGGGCTGTCCCACGTGCCACCGTGGTGTGAGTTGATCCTCTGCTGAAAGTCGAGAAAGTGCAGGGAAAACAGGTTTCCCTTGAATGGACTTAGATATCTGGGGAACTCTGGGAATGGTGGCACGACCCTGGAGTTCCTCTCGCCTTTCCTGTGGAGAGCGCCTCCTCTTTAGATGGGACGGGAACTCCGGGAATTCTTTCCGGAACACGCAGGGAAAGGTTGCATCCTCTCGAGCTATGAGGCAGAAAAGGGGCTCCTCTGGATGTGGGCGGGACTCTCGTGCTTCCTCTCGAGTGGAGACAGGTATACCGGGGAACTTCTTGAGTTGCAGCAAGGGTGTGAAGGACCCTTTGGAAGTTCCAGAGGTTCAGTGTGATTAGACTCGAGACTCCTCAGGGCAAAAGGGCCTCATCTCGCCTGGAGGGGAGAACCTCCTGAATTGTCTCGACTTACGGCAGGTGCTCTTGACTTACGACGGGGACATCAGGGACCCGCTCTGGTGGCCTCAGGAAAGGCCAGTCCCCATGCGAGTTGCTCGGGGGGCCTCTCGGAATTCCTCTCCCTTCGATGCCGGGGCTTAAGACCTTGTGTGGAGTCGGTGCCGGAAACTGAGGATTCCTCTCCAGTGCTGACATGGATCTTGGGGTACTTCTGGAGTCTACCCAGGGGAGTCAGTCCTCGTCTCGAGTGGGCGCCTTCACGTGCGCTTTCTTCTCGAGCTGTAGCAGCAGTGTCATGCTTCCCTCGCGTAGATCAAGTGATTTGTGGCTTTCCCTCGAGGCTTTCCCACGAGGCTTTCCCACGAGGCTTTCCCACAGGGCTGTCCCACGTGCCACCGTGGTGTGAGTCGATCCTCAGCTTGAAAGTCGAGGCAGTGCAGGGAAAACAGGTTTCCCTGGAATGGACTTAGACATCTGGGGAACTCTGGGAATGGGGGCACGACCCTGGAGTTCCTCTCGCCTTTCCTGTGGAAAGCGCCTCCTCTTGACATGCGACAGGAACGACGGGAATTCTTTCCCACCACGCAGGGAAAGGATCCCTCCTCTCGAGCTAGGAGGCGGAAACGAGGCTCCTCTGGATGTGGGCGTAACTCTCGTGCTTCCACTCGGGTGGAGACGGGTATGTCGCGGAATTTCTTGAGTTGCAGCAAGGGTATGAAGAACCCTTTGAAAGTTCCAGAGGTTAGGTGTGATTAGCCTCGAGACGCCTGAGCAGAAATGGGCCTCATCTCGCCTGGAGGGGAGAACCTCCTGGATTTTCTCGAGTTGCGGCAGGTGCTTTCAAATTATGACGGGGACCTCAGGGACGCGCTCTGCTGGCCTCAGGAAAGGCCAGTCCCCATGCGAGTTGATCGGGGGCCTCTCGGGATCCCTCTCCCGTCGATGCCGGTGCCTAAGACCTCGTGACGAGTCGGTGCCAGAACCTGAGCATTCCTCTCCAAGCTGACATGGATCTTGGGGTACTTCTGGAGTCTCCCCAGGGGAGTCAGTCCTCGTCTCGAGTGGCGGCATGCAGTTCGATTCCCTCCCGAGCTGTAGCAGCAGTGTCACGCTTCCCGTCGAGTGGATCAAGGGATCAGTGTCTTTCCCTTGAGGCTATCCCATGAGGCTTTCCCAGGAGGCTTTCCCACAGGGCTATCCCACGTGCCACCGTGGTGTAAGTCGATCCTCGGCATGAAATCGAGGCAGTGCAGGGAAAACAGTTTTCCCTGGAATGGACTGAGACATCTTGGGGACTCTGGGAATGGTGGCCCGACCCTGGAGTTCCTCTCGCCTTTCCTGTGGAGAGCGCCTCCTCTTGAGATGCGACAGCAAGGCCGGGAATTCTTTCCCGACCACGCAGGGAAAGGATCCCTCCTCTCGAGCTATGAGGCGGAAACGGGGCTCCTCTGGATTTGGGCGGGACTCTCTCGCTTTCTCTCGAGTGGAGACGGGTATGTCGGGGAACTTCTTGAGTTGCAGCAAGGGTGTGAAGGACCCTTTGGAAGTTCCAGAGGTTAGGTGTGATTAGCCTCGAGACGCCTCAGCGGAAATGGGCCTCATCATGCCTGGCGGGGAGAACCTCCTGGTTGCACTCGAGTTGGGGTAGGTGCTCTCCACTTACCACGGTGTCCTCAGAGGACCCGCTTTTGG
>NW_017203670.1:0-18804 GCF_001704415.2 Capra hircus | reverse complement strand
TTTTGATTAAACATGGAGATCAAGGGTAACACAGAATTTATGTTAGCTTTCGCAGCCCAGACTCTTTCTATACATCATTTTGTATACAAAAGGTCTCAGGTGATTTACATTATCTTCTGGCCAAGAAGCTTGTTAACACTTTTTAGCTCTCTTCCTTAAGGAATGTTGATTTTGTTTCCCCTGAAGTGTTTTTCTTTAATTTGCATCTCCTTAAGCATTAAAGTTACATCTCTATAGAACAAAGGTGCAGTGGGATATAACAAAGAAGGTACTTAACTCAAAGATCTAATGTTGCTAATACCAGGTCTACTACTTGTTTATCTATATACCAACTATATCTAAAAATAAAGGATATGAAAATTTGGCAGCAAGCATTGACTCAACAAATGAAACTTTTAATCAGTCCTATTTTAAAGATTTTTGACTCTTCGGAAGCCCCTACATTCCTAGGATGTTTTTAAGCTTCCTGTGCCTCCTGCGGTCAGGAGGCCTCAAACAATCACACTCGCAGAGTCCTGCAGGCAGGCTAGAAAGCCATCGGAGGGGTTTTTAGATTGAAACACTCTTTCAAATGCAGAAGACTGAAACCTGAATTGACTTTTTCAGAAAATGTCAGAAGAGTGGAAAAGCAGAGCACAAAAGCCGGCGGATTTTTGTTGGGGTACATGCTTAGGAATTTCCAGAGGGGTCCCTGAAGTCTGAGCACGCCTTGCGTATGTCAGCTTCCTTCCTCATGACCTTGTCACGGGCGGGATTCCTCACACTGGCTCCGGCAGCTTTCCCACAGGGCTGTCCCACGTGCCACCATGGTGTGAGTCGATCCTCGGCTTGAAAGTCGAGGCAGTGCAGGGAAAACAGGTTTCCCTGGAATGGACTGAGACATCTGGGGGACGCTGGGAATGGTGGCCCGACCCTGGATTTCCTCTCGCCTTTCCTGTGGAGATCGCCTCCTCTTTAGATGCGCCGGGAACACTGGGAACTCTTTCCCGATCACTGAGGGAAAGGATCCCTCCTCTCGAGCTAGGAGGCGGAAACGGGGCTCCTCTGGATGTGGGCGGGACTCTCGTGATTCCTCTCGAGTGGAGACGGGTATGTTGGGGATCTTATTGAGTTGCAGCAAGGGTGTGAAGGACCCTTTGGAAGTTCCAGAGGTTAGGTGTGATTAGCCTTGAGAACCTCAGCGGAAATGGTCCTCATGTCGCCTGGAAGGGAGAACCTCCTGGATTTTCTCAAGTTGCTGCTGGTGCTCTCGACCTACGACGGGGACCTCAGGGACCCGCTCTGGTGGCCTCAGGAAAGGACAGTCCCCATGCGAGTTGCTCGGGAGACTCCCGGGATTCCTCTCCCGTCGATGCTGGGGCCTAAGACCTTTGTGGAGTCGGTGCCGTAAAGTGAGGGTTCCTCTCCAGTGCTGACATGGATCTTGGGGTACTTCTGGAGTCTCCCCAGGGGAGTCAGTCCTCGTCTCGAGTGGGGGCATGCACGTGTACTTTCCTCCCGACCTGAAGCAGCAGTGTCACGCTTCCCTTCGAGTGGATCAAAGCATCTGTGGCTTTCCCTCGAGGCTTTCCCACCAGGCTTTCCCACAGGGCTGTCCCACGTGCCACCGTGGTGTGAGTCGATCCTCGGCTTGAAAGTCGAGGCAGTGCAGGGAAAACAGGTTTCCCTGGAATGGACTGAGACATCTGGGGGACTCTGGGAATGGTGGCACGACCCTGGAGTTCCTCTCGCCTTTCCTGTGGACAGCGCCTCCTCTTGAGATGCGACGGGAACGCCGGGAATTCTTTCCCGACCACGCAGGAAAAGGATCCCTCCTCTCGAACTTGGAGGCGGAAACGGGGCTCCTCTGGATGTGGCCGGGACTCTCGTGCTTCCTCTCGAGTGGAGACGGGTATGTTGGGGAACTTCTTGAGTTGCAGCAAGGGTGTGAAGGATCCTTTGGAATTCCAGAGGTTAGGTGTGTTTAGAGTCGAGACGCCTTAGCGGAAATGGGCCTCATCTCCCCTGGAGGGGAGAATCTCCTGGATTTTTTCGAGTTGTGGTACGTGCTCTCGCCTTACGGGGACCACTGGGACCCGCTCTGGTGGCCTCAGGAAAGGCCAGTCCCCATGCGAGTTGCTCGGGGCCTCTCGGGATTCCTCTCCCATCGATGCCAGGGCCTAAGACCTTGTGTTGAGTCGGTGCCTGCCGGGGTCCAGCCCCGGTGGATCCAGGGAATTCGAAGGTGGACGGCGTTGGCGTGGAAAGACTTGTTTGTTTATTAATGTAAGATTAGATTAAGAAACTATAGTGTAGTAAGAAGATTAAATGGAGGAAGAGGGCTGAATAGCTTGGTTTACGCGGAGGACAATAAAATTCCAGACAAGGAATTTGCACCATCTACGTTGGGCCACCGGCGCCCGCTTGAATATCTAAGGGTGCCTCGCCTTAAGCTCCCTTTCGTGCGGGTCTTAACAGCCGGGGCAAGTAAGTAGACCTGGCGAGCCTCCGCGCCCCAGATGGAGATTCAGCCTGAAGTTAAAGTAAAGAGCAGAGAGAGGGAAGGGAGAGAAGAAGAGAGAGAGAGAGACATGGGGGAGCCAGAGTCCCAAGAAACCAGGCCGAGAGACTAGTTCGAGAAACTGGCCCCCATCCTTTATTGTTCAGAAGGCCTTTTATACTTTTGATAAAACACGGAGATCAATGGGTAACACAAAATTATGTAGCGTTGGCAACCCAGATTCTTTCCGTATATCATTTTGTATACAAAAGGTCTCAGGTGATTTACATTATCTTTTGGACAAGAGGCTTGTTAACACTTTTTGGCTCTCTTCCTTAATGAATGTTAATTTTGTTTCCCCTGAAGTGTTTTTTTTTTAATCTGCATCTCCTTAAAGCATTAAAGTTACATCTCTATAGAACAAAGGTGCAGTGGGATATAACAAAGAAGGTACTTAACTCAAAGATCTAATGTTGCTAATACCAGGTCTACTACTTGTTTTTCTATATACCAACTATATCTAAAAATAAAGGATATGAAAATTTGGCAGCAAGCATTGACCCAAAAAATGAAACCTTTAATCAGTCCTATTCTAAAGATTTTGACTCCTCGGAAGCTCTACATTCCTAGGATGTTTTAAGCTTCCTGTGCCTCCTGCGGTCAGGAGGCCTCAAACAATCACATGCGCAGCTGTACGAGTCCTGCAGGCAGGCTAGACAGCCATCGGAGGGGTTTTTGGATTGAAACACTCTTTCAATGCAGAAGACTAAAGCCCTGAATTGACTTTTTCAGAAAATGTCAGAAGAGTGGAAAAGCAGAGCACAAAAGCCGGCAGATTTTTGTTGGGGTACGTGCTTAGGAATTTGCAGAGGGTTCCCTGAAGTCTGAGCACGCCTTTCGTATGTCTGCTCCTTCTCATGACCTTGTCAACGGGCGGGATTCCTCACACTGGCTCCCAGCATCTCACCTTTTTATTTTAATAATTAATTATTTATGTTTAAAAATCAGGTGCAGTTCGGTCGCGAGTTCCGAATGCTCTGCCGAAGAATCTAGACAATACAGGGAAGAATGATTACGAGGAGCAAGATTATAAAGGGTAGACAGAATAGTCTTTCCAGAATGAAGTTAGAGAAAGTGTGGAAAAAGTCATTGGCTTTCTCCTGCGGTGGTAAAATCTAATCGGAGTGTTCCAAGGTCTGAATCTGGTTATGCAGTTTCCCTAAGTCTAAACTAATATCTGAGCTGTTCCAAAACACCTAAAACTTGATTTTTTAACATATTGGGCATTTACACTTGTTGAGTCATGACCGCTGCCATAGTAACAATACAGTTACTGTAACAGCAAGACATAATTATCATAATCAATAAGTTGTTACAGTTACAGGACATCTTTAAAACACAAAGAGCAGACATTACTTTGAGGAGTTAAACAAGATGAAAACATCCATGGTTCACAAGTCGCTACATTAGGTATGTTAAGTTTTCTGGAATCATTGGTGAAAAGAAGAACATAAGGAGAGGATAGACAAGCCAAATAGAGTAAATAGAGTCATTTTCTGGTTGGAGTTTGCGCTGCAGCAGCTGTTAGTCCCGCCGGATCTTGATGTTTCTTTTGCCTCTTCTGCCGTGGGAGCAGCGGCCTTCACCCCGCCTCTGACACTGGCGCTGTTACGGGGCTGCGAGTGCGGTGCACTGGGTTCCGTCAGTCAGGCTGGCCCCGCCCGCAGCTTTTGGTGGCACGGCTGTTTCCCGCGGCGGTGGCGGCAGAGAAGTTCCCTTTTTCTTTGTGGCGAATCAGTCTGTCCGGGATCCAAATTGACGAATCTGCACCCTGTGGAAAAAATATAAACACTTCCTCGACCGCAGCAAATTCTGGTGGATCTTTTTGTTATCTGGAGATCTTTTTGCTTTACCAATGGCTTTTTATTTTACTGTTCCAAACGAATCAGCATTTAACTTATTACAAAGAGAAATGTTGTAAAATCTGATGGGGGAAAACTATACTTAATTTCTCCTTTTTTAATTTTGAATTAACAAAGCACGTGAGGGTAAATGATACAGATCTGATCACAAGAATTTCCTATAGGAATCTGCCAATCATCAAACATTTGAAAAGCATCAAGTTTGTTTTTTGTTATATGGAATTACAATTTTTGATGGCTCTTTACTGAAGCAATTTAATAAATCAGTATGCTTGAATTAATCTTTAAATTAATATGGCAGTAATTTTTTCTTAGGCAGAGGCCATTGTTCCACCAAGTTGGGATAAGATAAAACTATTTTTTGGGGGGTCATTAGATGGAACCAATGGGCCTTCTTGTCACAAGCATCCTGTAGGTATACATTTTGTGGCAAGAATAATTTAATCTCCTTTTTTGGCAATATTAATCTTAATTAACTGATCATTTAAAGCCTCATTCACTTTAACGAAAGCCAACTGTGTCACACTAGTCAACTTTTTCTTAGAACTGGGATTAGGATTGTTTTTTTTTTCAGCAATCAAACAAAAGGCTTTAAATCTACAAAAGTCAGTTTTAAATGTGGGCATATCCAATTAATATCACCTTAATAATTTTTGGAAATCATTTAAAGTTAGTAAACAATCTCTCAGCAGCTTTAAAAGGACATTATCAGTTTTAAAACTTTTGGCAGACCAAATATAAGAAGCAAGAAAAGCTTTTTTAATGATCTTTTTATAACCCAAATCTGGTCTATAGCCTTTTAGATGACAAGTAACCACTTAATCTTTGCTTGAATACTTCCAGCAACGGGGAGCTCACTATTCACCAAGGTTTTTAAACTCTCTCTACCTCTTACTCTATAGCATTTTTATCCTGGCATACCACCTTTTCTAATCCCACCAACTCCTTTTCAGTAGTATATGTTGGCCAGGAGCTGCGCTAGTCTCTCAGCAATGTAAGAAACGTCTTGTCTATTGTCTAACAGCCATGACATTTTATATCTTTAAAAAATCTTTTAAAGGCCTAGAAGCTGCAATTTTTTGCACCCAAAAAAGCTAGATCTAGATCCTCTGGGGCTTTTTTTGTCTGGTTTTTCTGTCTGGTAATAAAGGTAAAAGCAAAAGCTGTGCTATTTTTTAATTTTAATTGGCACAGTTTTAGCAGGTGGCGATATCAAAACTTCAATTTTTTTGTAGTATAATCAGAATTTACTACACAAGACACTACCGAAATTTTTTGAAAAGAAAGCAAGCTATGCCCAGCACAAGTCTTACAATGTCCTCAGGCAGGGGACTAGCCACTGGAATCTGAGTCAGGAGCTATTATTATTAAGGTGGTGGAACTGAGGTCCAGGCCTGAGCTACCTGGGGTTGTTTGGTACGGCTTGTTATCTCTGTTTAGCAAGACATTTTTGGCAAAAAATGTTCTATTTGGCCTCAAGAGAAAACATTTTGCATTTGTAAAGTCCTTTTTATTACGAATATTTTTCTTTTTTTTTTTCTGTTTTTCTTCCTTTTTCTTTTTTTTTTTTTTTGTTGGGTGAGGCCCCTCCTGAGGGGATTTTATGCAAGGAGCAAGCTCTGTTTTAAAAGCTCTTTTGCTCAAAAATATTGTCACTATCGTTTTCAAACTTAAGCAATGTTCTGGGAGGCTTTGGATATAAAGTGGGGAGTTCTTAAGCCCTGGGGAGGCGCAAGCAGAGGTTGCAGTGGTCGCCTTAAATAAGACAACTTTTTTAAAGGTTTGGTTTGTGTAGAGGGGGAGGGGGCTCTCCAGGGCGCTCGGCCGCTGCGTCCTATAAGCACCCTCCTTCCTCGGGAGGAAGAGTACAGTCTCTCTCCTTTTGTTTGCCAATGGCAGAAAATATGATCTGCGTAATAGGTGGAGACCCACTACGATCCACTGCTATAGTCTCTCCCATAGGCTATCTAACTAACAGCCTCATGATGGGGGTCCAGAACATTTGTAATAATATTTTACAGAGCAAAAGCATTTACAGGCCCATGCAAAGTATAATTAGTTTTTAGCTGTTTTATTACCTTTATCCAAGTATCTAAATCTCTTTTCTGGAAACCAAGGACATTGGTCTCGTAACACGAGCCTTTTAATCTTTAATTTGTCTTTTTTGTTTAACAGTTACAAAATTACTTGTATAAAGAGGTGTCATTGTTTTGAGTCATTGTTACCCGTGTCAGAAAATTAAGAGTTATAGAAAAGTCTGCCTTGACAAAAAGGTTTTACCTTAGCCAAGGGGGGTTTTGTTTTAAACCCTAAGATAGCAGGTTTCTTTTCAACCTCTAGAGCACCAGGTTTCTCTTAAACCTTGAACACTTCCCACTCGTCCTCACCCTGTCTGTCCTACAGGGGGGTCCGCGGCACCCTGAGTGGGGTTCTAGCCGTCCCGAACACTCAACACTGGGGGAGTACCCGGAAAGTACTCCGGGGGGGAGCGATTAAGTCACTCCGGGGGGAGCAACAGAGAGTGCTCCGGGGGGAGCAACAGAGAGTGCTCCGGGGGGAGCTTTTTGCTCCGAGGAACCTACCTTCGAATAGCCTGTTCCGGACACAACTTGCCGGGGTCCAGCCCCGGTGGATCCAGGGAATTCGAAGGGTGGACAGCGTTGGAGTGGAAAGACTTGTTTGTTTATTAATGTAAGATTAGATTAAGAAACTATAGTGTAGTAAGAAGATTAAGTGGAGGAAGAGGGCTGAATAGCTTGATTTACGCGGAAGGCCAATAAAATTCCAGACAAGGAATTTGCACCATCTACGTTGGGCCACCGGCGCCCGATTGAATATCTAAGGGTGCCTCGCCTTAAGCTCCCTTTCGTGCGGGTCTTAACAGCCGGGGCAAGTAAGTAGACCTGGCGAGCCTCCGCGCCCCAGATGGAGATTCAGCCTGAAGTTAAAGTAAAGAGCAGAGAGAGGGAAGGGGAGAGAAGAAGAGAGAGAGAGAGACATGGGGGGAGCCAGAGTCCCAAGAAACCAGGCCGAGAGACTAGTTCGAGAAACTGGCCCCCATCCTTTATTGTTCAGAAGGCCTTTTATACTTTTGATAAAACACGGAGATCAATGGGTAACACAAAATTATGTAGCGTTCGCAACCCAGATTCTTTCTGTATATCATTTTGTATACAAAAGGTCTCAGGTGATTTACATTATCTTTTGGCCAAGACGCTTGTTAACACTTTTTGGCTCTTTTCCTTAATGAATGTTAATTTTGTTTCCCCTGAAGTGTTTTTTTTTTTAATCTGCATCTCCTTAAAGATTTAAGTTACATCTCTATAGAACAAAGGTGCAGTGGGATATAACAAAGAAGGTACTTAACTCAAAGATCTAATGTTGCTAATAGCAGGTCTACTACTTGTTTTTCTATATACCAACTATATCTAAAATAAAGGATATGAAAATTTGGCAGCAAGCATTGACCCAAAAAATGAAACCTTTAATCAGTCCTATTCTAAAGATTTTGACTCCTCCGAAGCTCCTACATTCCTAGGATGTTTAAAGCTTCCTGTGCCTCCTGCGGTCAGGAGGCCTCAAACAATCACATGCGCAGCTGTACGAGTCCTGCAGGCAGGCTAGACAGCCATCGGAGGGGTTTTTGGATTGAAACACACTTTCAAATGCAGAAGACTAAAGCCCTGAATTGACTTTTTCCAGAAAATGTCAGAAGAGTGGAAAAGCAGAGCACAAAAGCTGGCAGATTTTTCTTGGGGTACGTGCTTAGGAATTTGCAGAGGGGTCCCTGAAGTCTGAGCACGCCTTTCGTATGTCAGCTTCCTTCCTCATGACCTTGTCACGGGCGGGAATCCTCACACTGGCTCCCAGCAGGTGCCGGAACCTGAGGATTCCTCTCCAGTGCTGACATGGATCTTGGGGTACTTCTGGAGTCTCCCCAGGGGAGTCAGTCCTCGTCTCGAGTTGGGGCATGAACGTGCGCTTTCCTCTCGAGCTGTAGCAGCAGAGTCACGATTCCCTTCGCATGGATCAAGAGATCTGTGGCTTTACCTCGAGGCTTTCCCACGAGGCTTTCCCACGAGGCTTTCCCACAGGGCTGTCCCACGTGCCACCGTGGTGTGAGTGGATCCTCGGCTTGAAGGTCGAGGCAGTGCAGGGAAAACAGGTTTCCCTGGCATGGACTGAGACATCTGGGGGACTCTGAGAATGGTGGCACGACCCTGGAGTTCCTCTCGCCTTTACTGTGCAGAGCGCCTCCTCTTGGGATGCGACGGGAACGCCGGGAATTCTTTCCCGACCACGCAGGGAAATATCCCTGCTCTCGAGCTATGAGGCGGAAACGGGGCTCCTCTGGATGTGGGCGGGACTCTCGTGCTTCCTCTCGAGTGGAGACGGTTATGTTGGGGAACTTCTTGAGTTGCAGCAAGGGTGTGAAGGACCCTTTGGAAAGTCAAGAGGTTAGGTGTGATTAGCCTCGAGACGCCTCAGCGGAAACGGACCTAATCTCGCCTGGAAGGGAGAACCTCCTGGATTTTCTCGAGGTGCGGCAGGTGCTCTCGACTTACAATGGGGACCTCAGCGACCCGCTCTGGTGGCCTCAGGAAAGGCCAGTCCCCATGCGAGTTGCTCGGGGGCCTCTCGGGGTTCCTCTCCCGTCGATGCCGGGGCCTGAGTCCTTGTGTGAGTCAGTGCCGGAACCTGAGGATTCCTCTTGAGTGCTGACATGGATCTAGGGGTACTTCTGGAGTCTCCCCAGGGGAGTCACTCGTCGTCTCGAGTGCGGGCATGCACGTGCGCTTTCCTCCCGAGCTGTAGCAGCAGTGTGACGCTTCCCTTCGCGTGGATCAAGGGATCTGTGGCTTTCCCTCGAGGCTTTCCCACAGGGCTGTCCCACGTGCCACCGTGGTGTGAGTCGATCCTCGGCTTGAACGTCGAGGCAGTGCAGGGAAAACAGGTTTTCCTGGAATGGACTGAGACATCTGGGGGACTCTGGGAATGGTGGCACGACCCTTGATTCCCTCTCGCCTTTCATGTGGAGAGCGCCACCTCTTGAGATGCCACGGGAACGCCAGAAATTCTTTCCCGACCCTGCAGGGAAAGGATCCCTCCTCTCGAGCTAGGAGGCGGTAACGGGGCTCCTCTGGATATGGGCGGGACTCTCATGATTCCTCTCGAGTGGAGACGGGTATGTCCGGGAACTTCTTGAGTTGCAGGAAGGGTGTGATGGACCCTTTGTAAGTTCCAGAGGTTAGGTGTGATTAGCCTTGAGACACTTCAGCGGAAATGGGCCTCATCTCGCCTGGAAGGAAGAACCTCCTGGATTTTCTCAAGTTGCGGCAGGTGCTCTGGACTTAGGTGGGGAACACTGGGACGCGCTCCGGTGGTCTCAGGAAAGTCCTTTCCCCATTCGATTTGCTCGGGGCCTCTCGGGATTCCTTTCCCTTCGATACCGGGGCCTAAGACCTTGTGTGCAGTCGGTGCCGGAAACTGAGGATTCTTCTCCAGTGCTGACATGCATCTTGGGGTATTTCTGGAGTCTCCCCAGGGGAGACAGTCCACGTCTCGACTGGGGGCATGCACGTGTGCTTTCCTCCCGAGCTGCAGCAGCAGTGTCACGCTTCCCTTCGCGTGGATCAAGGGATCTGTGGCTTTCCCTCGAGGCTTTCCCACGAGGCTTTCCCACGAGGCTTTCCCACAGGGCTGTCCCACGTGCCACCGTGGTGTGTGTCGATGTCGATCCTCGGCTTGAAAGTCGAGGGAGTGCAGGGAAAACAGGTTTCCCTGGAATGGACTGAGATATCTTGGGGACTCTGGGAATGGTGGGACGACCCTGGAGTTCCTCTCCCCTTTCCTGTGGAGAGCGCCTCCTCTTGAGATGAGACGGGAACGCCGGGAATTCTTTGCCGACCACGAAAGGAAAGGATCCCTCCTCTCGAGATAGGAGGCGGAAACGGGGCTCCTCTGGATATGTGCAGGACTTTCGTGCTTCCTCTCGAGTGGAGACGGGAATGTCGGGGATCTTCTTGAGGTGCAGCAAGGGTGTGAAGGACCCTTTGGAAGTTCCGGAAATTAGATGTGATTAGCCTCGAGACGCCTCAGCGGAAATGGGCCTCATCTCGCCTGGAGGGGAAAACCTCCTGGATTTTCTCGAGTTGCGGCAGGTGCCCTCGACTTACGATGGGGACCTCAGGGACCCGCTCTGTTGGCCTCAGGAAAGGCCAGTCCCCATGCGAGTTGCTCGGGGGCCTCTCGGGATTCCTCTCCCGTCTAGGCCGGGGCCTAAGACCTTGTGTGGAGTCGGTGCCAGTACCTGAGGATTCTTCTCCAGTGCTGACATGGATCTTGGGGTATTTCTGGAGTCTCCCCAGGGGAGCCAGTGGTCGTCTCGAGTGAGGTCATGCACGTGCGCTTTCTTCCCGAGCTGTAGCAGCAGTGTCACGCTTCCCTTCGCGTGGATCAAGGGACCTGTGACTTTCCCTCGAGGCTTTCCCACGAGGCTTTCCCAAGAGGCTTTCCCAAAGGGCTGTCCCACGTGCCAACGTGGTGTGAGTCGATATTCGGCTTGAAAGTCGAGGCAGTGCAGGGAAAACAGGTTTCCCTGGAATGGACTGAGACATCTGTGGGACTCAGGTAATGGTGTCATGACACTGGAGTTCCCCTCGTCTTTCCTGTCGAGAGCGCCTCCTCTTGAGATGCGACCGGATCGCCAGGAATTCTTTCCCGAACACGCAGGGAAAGGATCCCTCCTCTCGAGCTATGAGTCGGAAACGGGGCTCCTCTGGATGTGAGCTGGACTCTCGTGCTTCCTCTCAAATGGAGACGCCTATGTCGGGGAACTTCTTGAGTTGCAGCAAGGGTGTGAAGGACCCTTTGGAAGTTCCAGAAGTTAGGTGTGATTAGCCTCCTGACGCCTCAGCGGAAATGGGCCTCATTTCGCCTGGAGGGAAAACCTCCTGGATTTTCTCGAGATGCGTCAGGTGCTCTCGACTTACGACGGGGACCTCAGGGACCCGCTCTGGGGGCCTCAGGAAACGCCGGTCCCCATGCGAGTTGTTCGGGTCCCTCTCGGTATTCCTCTCTCGTCGATGCCGGGGCCTAAGACCTTGTGTGGAGTCGGTGCCGGAACCTGAGGATTCCTCTCCAGTGCTGACATGGATCTTGGGGTACTTCTGGAGTCTCCCCAGGGGAGCCAGTCGTCGTCTCGAGTGAGGTCATGCAGGTCCGCTTTCTTCCCGAGCTGTAGCAGCAGTGTCACGCTTCCCTTCTCGTGGATCAATGCATCTGTGGCTTTGCCTCGAGGCTTTCCCACGAGGCTTTCCCACGAGGCTTTCCCACGTGCCACCGTGGTGCGAGTCGATCCTCGGCTTGAAAGTCGTGGTAGTACAGGGAAAACAGGTTTCCCTGGAATGGACTGAGACATCTGGGCGACTCTGGTAATGGTGGCACGACCCTGGAGTTCCTTTCGCCTTTCCTATGGAGAGCGCCTCCTCTTGAGATCCGCCGGGAACGCCGGGTATTCTTTCCAGTCCAAGCAGGGAAAGGATCCCTCCTCTCGAGCTAGGAGTCGGAAACGGGGCTCCTCTGGATGTGAGAGGGACTCTCGTGCTTCCTCTCAATTGGAGACGGGTATGTCGGGGAACTTCTTGAGTTGCAGCAAAGGTGTGAATGACCCTTTGGAAGTTCCAGAGGTTAGGTGAGATTAGCCTCGAGACGCCTCAGCGGAAATGGGCCTCATGTCGCCTGAGGGGAGGAACTGCTGGATTTTCTCGAGTTGCGGCAGGTGCTCTCGACTTACGACGGGGACCTCAGGGACCCGCTCTGGTGGCCTCAGGAAAGGCCAGTCCCCATTCAAGTTGCTCGGGGGCCTCTCGGGATTCCTCTCCCGTCGATGCCGGGGCCTAAGTCCTTGTGTGGAGTCAGTGCCGGAACCTGAGGTTTCCTCTAGCGTGCTGACATGGATCTAGGGGTACTTCTGGAGTCTCCCCAGGGGAGTCACTCATCGTCTCGAGTGCGGGCATGCACGTGCGCTTTCCTCCCGAGCTGTAGCAGCAGTGTGACGCTTCCCTTCGCGGGGATCAAGGGATCTGTGGCTTTCCCTTGAGGCTTTCCCACGAGGCTTTCCCACGAGGCTTTCCCACAGGGCTGGACCTCGTGCCACCTTGGTGTGAGTCGATCCTCGGCTTGAAATTCGAGGCAGTGCAGGGAAAACAGGTATTCCTGGAATCGACTGAGACATCTGGGGGACTCTGGGAATGGTGGCACGGCCCTGGAGTTCCTCTCGCCTTTCCTGTGAGAGCGCCTCCTCTTGAGATGCTTCGGGAACGCCGGGAATTCTTTCACGACCACGAGGGAAATGATACCTCCTCTTGAGCTAGGAGGCGGAAAAGGGGCTCCTCTGGATGTGGGCGGGACTCTCGTGCTTCCTCTCCAATGGAGACGGGTATGTCGGGGAACTTCTTGAGTTGCAGCAAGGGTGTGAAGGACCCTTTGGAAGTTCCAGAGGTTAGGTGTGTTTAGCCTCGAGTCGCCTCAGCGGAAATGGGCCTCATCTCGCCTAGAGGGGAGAACCTCCTGGATTTTCTCGAGTTGCGGCAGGTGCTCTCCACTTACGACGGGGACCTCAGAGACTCGCTCTGGTGGCCTCAGGAAAGGCCAGTCCCCATGCGAGTTACTCTGGGCCCTCTCGGGTTCCTCTCCCGTCGATGCCAGGGCCTAAGACCTTGTGTGGAGTCGGTGCCGGAACCTAAGGATTCCTTTGCAGTGCTATCAATGATCTTGGGGTACTTCTCGAGTCTCCCCACGGGAGTCAGTCCTCGTCTTGAGTGGGGGCATGCTCGTGCGCTTTCCTCCCGGGCTGTAGCAGCAGTGTCACGCTTCCCTTCGCGTGGATCAAGGTATATGCGGCTTTGCCACGAGGCTTTCCCATAGTGCTGTCCCACGTGCCACCGTGGTGGGAGTCCATCCTCGGCTTGAAAGTAGAGGCAGTGCAGGGAAAACAAGTTTCCCTGGAATGGATTGAGACATCTGGAGGACTCTGGGAATGGTGGCAGGACCCTGGAGTTCCTCTCGCCTTTCCTGTGGAGAGCGCCTCCTCTTGAGATGCGAGGGGAACGCCGGGAATTCTTTCCCGACCACTCAGGGAAAGGATCCCTCCTCTCGAGCTAGTAGACTGAAATGGGGCTACTCTGGATGTGAGCGGGACTCTCGTGCTTGCTCTCAAGTGGAGACGAGTATGTCGGGGAACTTCTTGAGTTGCAGCAAGGGTGTGAATGACCCTTTGGAAGTTCCAGAGGTTAGGTGTGATTAGCCTCGACACGCCTCAGCGAAAATGGGCCTCATCTCGCCTGGAGGGGACAACCTCCCGGATTTTCTCGAGTTGCGGCAGGTGCTCTCGACTTACGACCGGGACCTCAGGGACCCGCTCTGATGGCCTCAGGAAAGGCCAGTCCCCATGCGAGTTGCTCCGGGGACTCTCGGGATTCCACTCCCGTAGATGCCAGGGCCTAAGTCCTTTGTGGAGTCGGTGCCGAAACCTGAGGATACCTCTCCAGGCCTGACATGGATCTTGGGGTACTTCTGGAGTCTCCCCAGGGGAGTCAGTGCTCGTCTCGAGGGGAGGCATGCACGTGCGCTTTCCTCCCGAGCTGTAGCAGCAGTGTCACGCTTCCCTTCACGTGGATCAAGGCATCTGTGGCTTTCCCTCGAGGCTTTCCCACGAGGATTTCCACGAGGCTTTCCTACAGGGCTGTCCCACGTGCCACCGTGGTGTGAGTCGATCTTCGGCTTGAAAGTCGAGGTAGTACAGGGAAAACAGGTATCCCTGGAATGGACTGAGACATCTGGGGGACTCTGGTAATCGTGGCACGACCCTGGAGTTCCTCTCGCCTTTCCTATGGAGAGCGCCTCCTCTTCAGATGCGACGGGAACGCCGGGTATTATTTCCGGACCAAGCAGTGAAAGGATCCCTCCTCTCGAGCTAGGAGGCGGAAACAGGGCTCCTCTGGATGTGAGCGGGACTCTCATGCTTCTTCTCAATTGGAGACGGGTATGTCGGGGAACTTCTTGAGTTGCAGGAAGGGTGTGAATGACCCTTTGGAAGTTCCAGAGGTTAGGTGAGATTAGCCTCGAGACGCCTCAGCGGAAATGGGCCTCATCTCGCCTGAGGGGAGAAACTCCTGGATTTTCTCGAGTTGCGGCAGGTGCTCTCGACTTACGACGGGGACCTCAGGGACCCGCTCTGGTGGCCTCAGGAAAGGCCAGTCCCCATGCGAGTTGCTCGGGGGCCTCTCGGGATTCCTCTCCCGTCGATGCCGGGGCCTGAGTCCTTGTGTGAGTCAGTGCCGGAACCTGAGGATTCCTCTCGAGTGCTGACATGGATCTAGGGGTACTTCTGGAGTCTCCCCAGGGGAGTCACTCGTCGTCTCGAGTGGGGGCATGCACGTGCGCTTTCCTCCCGAGCTGTAGCAGCAGTGTCACGCTTCCCTTCGCGTGGATCAAGGGATCTGTGGCTTTCCCTCGAGGCTTTCCCACAGGGCTGTCCCACGTGCCACCGTGGTGTGAGTCGATCCTCGGCTTGAACGTCGAGGCAGTGCAGGGAAAACAGGTTTTCCTGGAATGGATTGAGACATCTGGGGGACTCTGGGAATGGTGGCACGACCCTTGATTCCCTCTCGCCTTTCATGTGGAGAGCGCCACCTCTTGAGATGCCACGGGAACGCCAGAAATTCTTTCCCGACCCTGCAGGGAAAGGATCCCTCCTCTCGAGCTAGGAGGCGGTAACGGGGCTCCTCTGGATATGGGCGGGACTCTCATGCTTCCTCTCGAGTGGAGCCGGGTATGTCCGGGAACTTCTTGAGTTGCAGGAAGGGTGTGATGGACCCTTTGTAAGTTCCAGAGGTTAGGTGTGATTAGCCTTGAGACACTTCAGCGGAAATGGGCCTCATCTCGCCTGGAAGGGAGAACCTCCTGGATTTTCTCAAGTTGCGGCAGGTGCTCTGGACTTAGGTGGGGAACACTGGGACGCGCTCCGGTGGCCTCAGGAAAGGCCAGTCCCCATTCGAGTTGCTCGGGGGCCTCTCGGGATTCCTCTCCCTTCGATACCGGGGCCTAAGACCTTGTGTGCAGTCGGTGCCGGAAACTGAGGATTCTTCTCCAGTGCTGACATGCATCTTGGGGTATTTCTGGAGTCTCCCCAGGGGAGTCAGTCCACGTCTCGACTGAGGGGCATGCACGTGTGCTTTCCTCCCGAGCTGCAGCAGCAGTGCCACGCTTCCCTTCGCGTGGATCAAGGGATCTGTGGCTTTCCCTCGAGGCTTTCCCACGAGGCTTTCCCACGAGGCTTTCCCACAGGGCTGTCCCACGTGCCACCGTGGTGTGTGTCGATGTCGATCCTCGGCTTGAAAGTCGAGGGAGTGCAGGGAAAACAGGTTTCCCTGGAATGGACTGAGATATCTTGGGGACTCTGGGAATGGTGGGACGACCCTGGAGTTCCTCTCCCCTTTCCTGTGGAGAGCGCCTCCTCTTGAGATGAGACGGGAACGCCGGGAATTCTTTGCCGACCACGAAAGGAAAGGATCCCTCCTCTCGAGATAGGAGGCGGAAACGGGGCTCCTCTGGATGTGTGCAGGACTCTCGTGCTTCCTCTCGAGTGGAGACGGGTATGTCGGGGATCTTCTTGAGGTGCAGCAAGGGTGTGAAAGACCCTTTAGAAGTTCCAAAAATTAGATGTGATTAGCCTCGAGACGCCTCAGCGGAAATGGGCCTCATCTCGCCTGGAGGGGGAAACCTCCTGGATTTTCTCGAGTTGCGGCTGGTGCTCTCGACTTACGACGGGGACCTCAGGGACCCGCTCTGGTGGCCTCAGGAAAGGCCAGTCCCCATGCGAGTATGCTCGGGGGCCTCTCGGGATTCCTCTCCCGTCTATGCCGGGGCCTAAGACCTTGTGTGGAGTCGGTGCCGGAACCTGAGGATTCCTCTCCAGTGCCGACATGGATCTTGGGGTAGTTCTGGAGTCTCCCCAGGGGAGTCAGTCCCCGTCTCGAGTGGGGGCATGCATGTGCGCTTTCCTCCCCAGCTGTTGTAGCAGTGTCACGCTTATGCTTGCGTGGACCAAGGGATCTGTGACTTTCCCTCGAGTCTTTCCCACGAGGCTCTCCCACAGGGCTGTCCACGTGTCACGGTGGTTTGAGTCGATCCTCGGCGTGAAAGCCGAGGCAGTGCAGGGAAAACAGGTTCCTGTGGAATGGACTGAGACATCTGGGGGAGTCTTGGAATGGTGACACGACCCTGCAGTTCCTCTCCCCTTTCCTTTGGAGAGCACCTCCTCTTGAGATGCGATGGGAATGCCGGGAATTCTTTCCCGAACAAGTAGGGAAAGGATCCCTCATCTCGAGCTACGAGCCGAAACGGAGCTCCTCTGGATGTGGCCGGGACCCTCGTGCTTCCTCTTGAGTGGATACGGGTATGTCGGGGAACTTCTTGAGTTGCAGCATGACTGTGAAAGACTCTTTAGAATTTCCAGAGTTCACGTGTGATTAGCCTCGAGACACCTCAGTGGAAACGGGCCTCAACTCACCTGCAGGGGAGAACCTCCTGGATTTTACCGAGTTGCGGCAGGTGCTCTCGACTTACGACTGGGACCTCATGGACCTGCTCTGGTGACCTCAGGAAAGGCCAGTCCCCATGCGAGTTGCTAGAGGTCCTGTTGCTATTCCTCTCTCGTCGATGCCAGGGCCTAAGACCTTGTGTGGAGTCGGGGCCGGAACCTGAGGATTCCTCTCCAGGGCTGACATGCATCTTGGGGTATTTCTGGAGTCTCCCCAGGGGAGTCAGTTCTCGTCTCGAGTAGGGGCATGCACGTGCGCTTGCCTCCCCTGCTGTAGCAGCAGTGTCACGCTTCCCGTCGCGTGGATTAAGGGATCTGTGGCTTTCCCTCGAGGCTTTCCCACGAGGCTTTCCCACAGGGTTGTCACACGTGCCACCGTGGTGTGAGTCTATCCTCGGCGTGAAAGTCGAAGCAGTGCAGGGGAAAACAGGATCCTCTGGAATGGACTGAGACATCTGGGGGACTCTTGGAATGGTGGCAAGACCCATGAGTTCCTCTCGCCTTTCCTGTGCAGCGCACCTCCTCTTGAGATGCGTCGAAACGTCGGGAATTCTTTCCCGAGGAAGCAGGGAAGGATCCCTCATCTCGAGCTTGGAGGCGGAAACGGAGCTCCTCTGGAGGAGGCCGGACCCTCGTGCTTCCTCTGGAGTGGAGACGGGTATGTCGGGGAACTTCTTGAGTTTTAGCAAGGGTGTTTAGGACACTTTGGAAGTTCCAGAGTTTAGGTGTGATTACTCTCGAGACGCCGCAGAGAAAATGGGCCTCATCTCGACTGGAGCAGAGAACCTCCTGGATTTTCTCGAGTTGCGGCAGGTACTCTCGACATACGACCGTGACCTCAGGGACAGTGTAGCAGATGTGTCACGCTTCCTGGCGCGGGGATCAAGGGATCTGTGTCTTTCCCTCGAGGCTTTCTCACAGGGCTGTCCCACATGCCACCATGGTGTGAGTGGATCCTCGGCGTGAAAGTCGAGGCAGTGCTGGGAATACGGGTTCCTCTGAAATGGACTGAGACATCTGGGGGACTCTTGAAATGGTGGCACGACCCTGGAGTTCCTCTCGCCTTTTCTATTGAGAACCCTTGCTCTTGAGATGCCATGGGAACGCCGAAAAATCTTTCCTGACTAAGCAGGATAGGAACCTTCATCTCGGAAACGGGGTTCCTCTGAATGTGGGCGGGACCCTCGTGCTTCCTCTCGTGTGGAGACGGGTATGTCGGGGAACTTCTTGAGTTGCAGCAAGGACCCTTTTTAATTTCCAGAGGTTAGGTGTGATGAGCCTCCAGACACGTCAGAGGAAATGGGCCTCATCCCGCCTGGAGGGAGAACTCCTGGATTTTACCCAGTTCGGCAGGTGCTCTCGAGTTAAGACGGGTCCTCAGGGACCGCTCTGGTGGCCTCAGGAAAAGTCAGTCCCCATGTGAGTTACCAGGTGGCCTCTAGGGTTCTTCTCCCATCGATGCCGGTGCCTAAGACCTTGTGTGGAGTCGGGGCCAGACCCTGAGGATGCCTCTCCAGTGCTGACATGAATCTTTCCGTACTTCTGGAGTCTCACCAGGGGAGTCAGTCCTCATCTCGTGTGGGGGCATGCACCTGCCATTTCCTCACGACCTGCAGCAGCAGTGTCACGCTTGCCGACGTGTGGATCAAGGGATCTGTCGCTTTCCATTGAGGCTTTCCCACGAGGCTTTCCAACAGGGCTGTCCCCGTGCCACGGTGGTGTGAGTCGATCCTCGGCGTGAACGTCGAGGCAGTGCAGGGAAAACAGTTTCTTCTGGAATGGACTTAGACATCTAGGGG
>NW_017203669.1:0-5943 GCF_001704415.2 Capra hircus | reverse complement strand
TGAATCTCTGTGTGTTCCAGACGTGGGAGACACCTAAGGAACAGTTACTGGCAGGATTTGTCTCTCTCCTACTCATTCCTCTCTCTATCCTCCTGGTCACCTCTGTCTACTTCCTCCCTCTCTCTTCCCCGTATAACTCTGTAAATACCTCTGAGCGGTCCAGACTATAGAGCGCACATAAGGAAGTGGACTACTGGCTAGCTTGCTCTCTTCTCTTTGATCTCACCGCATCTCATTCCAGTTACCTCTAACTACCCCTCCATCTTCTCTTCTCCTTGTAACTCAGTGAACCTCTCTGAGTGTCCCTCAATGTGGAGAAACTTTTCATCTTTAACCTAGATGTTTTATCATCGGTGCTGTATAGATGGAGAAGTCTAGAGGCTACTGTAAAATAAAACTGAAAACCAGAAGCAGGAGGCTTAAATCCAAAGCCTGAAACATTAGAGAACTCTTGAATTCAGGGAACATTAAGCAATAGGAGCCCATCTAATGCCTTCATACCTACACCGAAACCAAGCTCCACCAAGGCCAACAAATTCCAAACAAGACATCGCAAATTCTCCAGCAACACAGGAACACTCCCTGAGCTTCAATATACAGGCAGCTCAAAATTATCCCAAAACCTTTGATGTCTCATAACCATTACGGGTCACTCCACTGCACTCCAGAGAGAAGAAACCCAGCTCCACCCACCAAACTCCAACACAAGCCTCCCTAACCAGGAAACCTTGACAAGCCACTGATAGAACCCACCCAAGTGAGGAAGCTCATAATAAAGAGAACTCCACAAATTACCAGAATATAAAAGGCCACAAACGCAGCAATATAACCAAGATGAAGAGACAGAGGAATACTCAGCAGGTAAAGGAACAGGAGAGTTGCCCACCAAACCAAACAAAAGAGGAAGAAGTAGGAATCTACCTGAGAAGGAATTCCGAATATTGATAGTGAAAATGATCCAAAATCTTGAAATCAAAATGGAATCACAGATAAATAGCCTAGAGACAAGGATTGAGAAGATGCAAGAAAGTTTAACAAGGACCTAGAAGAAATAAAAAGAGTCAAAATATAATGAATAATGCAATAAATGAGATCAGAAACACTCTGGAGGCAACAATAGTAGAATAACGGAGGCAGAAGATAGGATTAGTGAAATAGAAGATAGAATGGTAGAAATAAATGAATCAGAGAGGAAACAAGAAAACGAATTAAAAGAAATGAGGACAATCTCAGAGACCTCCAGGACAATATGAAACGCTCCAACATTCGAATTATAGGAGTCCCAGAAGAAGAAGACAGAAAGAAAGATCATGAGAAAATCCTTGAGAGATAATAGTTGAAAACTTCCTAAAATGGGGAAGGAAATAATCACCCAAGTCAAGAAACACAGAGAGTTCCAAATAGGATAAACCCAAGGCGAAACACCCCAAGACACATATTAATCAAATTAACAAAGATCAAACACAAACAAATATTAAAAGCAGCAAGGGAAAAACAACAAATAACACACAAGGGTTCCCATAAGGATAACAGCTGATCTTTCGAAACTTTGGAGTTTGATGGTGGATTTTGGGCTTTAACCTTCCCAACTCTTATTTCCTTCCCATTTTAGGGAAGTTTTCAACTATTATCTCCTCAAGGATTTTCTCATGATCTTTCTTTCTGTCTTCTTCTTCTGGGACTCCTATAATTCGAATGTTGGAGCGTTTCATATTGTCCTGGAGGTCTCTGAGATTGTCCTCATTTCTTTTAATTCGTTTTCTTGTTTCCTCTCTGATTCATTTATTTCTACCATTCTATCTTCTATTTCACTAATCCTATCTTCTGCCTCCGTTATTCTACTAATTGTTGCCTCCAGAGTGTTTCTGATCTCATTTATTGCATTATTCATTATATTTTGACTCTTTTTTATTTCTTCTAGGTCCTTGTTAAACCTTTCTTGCATCTTCTCAATCCTTGTCTCTAGCCTATTTATCTGTGATTCCATTTTGATTTCAAGATTTTGGATCATTTTCACTATCAATATTCGGAATTCCTTCTCCGGTAGATTCCCTACTTCTTCCACTTTTGTTTGGTTTGGTGGGCAACTCTCCTGTTCCTTTACCTGCTGTGTATTCCTCTGTCTCTTCATCTTGGTTATATTGCTGCGTTTGGGGTGGCCTTTTTATATTCTGGAATTTGTGGAGTTCTCTTTATTATGGAGCTTCCTCACTTTGGGTGGGGTTCTATCAGTGGCTTGTCAAGGTTTCCTGGTTAGGGAGGCTTGTGTTGGAGTTTTGGTGGTGGAGCTGGGTTTCTTCTCTCTGGAGTGCAATGGAGTGACCCGTAATGGGTTACGAGACATCAAAGGTTTTGGGATAATTTTGAGCTGCCTGTATATTGAAGCTCAGGGGAGTGTTCCTGTGTTGCTGGAGAATTTGCGTGGTATGTCTTGTTTTGGAATTTGTTGGCCCTTGGGTGGAACTTGGTTTCGGTGTAGGTATGAAGGCATTAGATGGGCTCCTATTGCTTAATGTTCCCTGAATTCAAGAGTTCTCTAATGTTTTCAGGCTTTGGATTTAAGCCTCCTGCTTCTGGTTTTCAGTTTTATTTTTACAGTAGCCTCTAGACTTCTCCATCTATACAGCACGATGATAAAACATCTAGGTTAAAGATGAAAAGTTTCTCCACATTGAGGGACACTCAGAGAGGTTCACTGAGTTATAAGGAGAAGAGAAGATGGAGGGGGTAGTTAGAGGTAACTGGAATGAGATGCGGTGAGATCAAAAGAGAAGAGAGCAAGCTAGCCAGTAGTCACTTCCTTATGTGCGCTCTATAGTCTGGACCGCTCAGAGGTATTTACAGAGTTATACGGGGAAGAGGAGAGGGAGGAAGTAGACAGAGGTGACCAGGAGGATCAGAGAGAGGAATGAGTAGGAGAGAGACAAATCCTGCCAGTAACCTGTTCCTTAGGTGTTCTCCACCGTCTGGAACACACAGAGATTCACAGAGTTGGATAGAGGAGAGATGGGGGAGAAAAGAGACAGAGGCCACCTGGTGGAGAAAAAGGAGAGTCCAGAGGAGGAGAGAGTGGTCAAGCCAGTAATCTCGCTCTCAGGTAAACTGGGATAGTGAAGTTTGGGTTTTTAAATGTACAAAATTGACCACAAAAACCTAAGAGCAAAGATTAAAAATCTAGAGTAGAGGTTGGATTTTCAAAGATACAATATTAGAGAGAAGCAGAAGGAAAAAGGAAGAAAGAAAAAAAAAAAAAAAAGAAAGAAAAGAATTATTAAAAACAAAAAACAAACAAACAATCAAAAAAAAAAAGCCATCAACAACCATCCAAAGACTGTATATGGTGTTTGCCTTAAAAAAAAAAAAAAGTTTTTTAAAAAAAAAAACAAAAAAAAATATAGTAATAATAGGTTATAGAAATAAAAATTAGAGGAGAAATAGAAGACTTAACAATTAAAAAAAAGTTAGAAAAAAAAAAGCAAAAAAAAAAAAAAAGGAATGATTTTAAAAATATCTGGCCCTTTCTGGTGTAATGGGCCGTGTGGGATCACTTCCAAGGTGGTTCCCTCTGTTTAACTTCTTCTGTTTGCTGGCTTTTTAGGCTCACTAGTTTAGTTGCGCTGTGGGGAGGGGGCTGCTGCTAACAAATAGCACTGTCGTGTGCACGCAGTATCTCTGCCCGGCTTGACCTGTCCTTTCTCGCGGCGCACAAACCGCTCCGGCTCTAGGATGCTCAGCCGGGAACCGTCTGGGGCCGGCCCTAGGCTGCGTGCACTTCCCCGGTCCAAGCCGCTCAGGTTCGGCGCTCAGGCAGCCCTCAGAGGCACAGATTCGGCTGGAACTGCGCTTTGTGCCCTTCCCAGGTCCGAGTAGCTCAGGAGTTTGGCGAGCGCGATCGCCGCGGCTTGTCACCTTTTCTGCCGCTGCTGCTCAGCTTTCTGGGCGGACCGCTGGCGCACCCCGTGCGGTAGATTGTGACTGTCCAGCACCCCCAGAAGTCTTAGCAAAGGAGCTTGCTTGCAGTTAGGTCTCCGAGTCTGCAATTGCCCCTTTCCAGTCCTTACGCTCTGGCTGCCTGTCCCCGCGGGGGATGGTCTGCAGCCGGCTTTTCCCGTTCCGTCCTTTGTTCTGTGCTCGGTCCTGGCGGTGTCTTATGTTCGAGCTTTTCGCGTGGTAGCTATCCCACAGTCTGGTTTGCTAGCCCAAGTTAGATCGTTCTGGTTGCGCGTGGGGCGTTCCTGCCCGATTCTTACAAAGCTCTGCAGCCCGCGCCTCCCGCGCGTCCCTGCCCTGCCCCCACTTCCCAGTGGCGGATGCAGGCGTCTGTGCTGCTTTTCCGCTGGGGGAGTTACTGTTGGGCTTGTAATCTGTTGGTTTTAATTATTTATCTATTTTTCCTTCCTGTTATGTTGCCCTCTGTGTTTCCAAGGCTCGCCACAGACTCGGCAGGGAGAGTGTTTCCTGGTGTTTGGAAACCTCTCTTCTTAAAATTCCCTTCCCGGGACGGGCTTCCCTTCCCGGGACGGAGCTCCCTCCCCACCTCCTTTGTCTCCTTTTCGTCTTTTATATTTTTTCCTACCTGTTTTTGAAGACAATGATCTGCTTTTCTGGTTGCCTGATGTCCTCTGCCAGCCTACAGAAGTTGTTTTGTGAAGTTTGCTCGGCGTTGAAATGTTCTTTTGAGGAATTTGTGAGGGAGAAAGTGGTCTTCCCGTCCTATTCCTCCGCCATCTTTCCCTCTCCCCTCATTCTTATTTTAGATTAAATTTATACTAAAAATCAAATGAAGAGTGAACATTAAATGCTGATTTTATTTTCAACTAGGCTCTCCCATTATGTTTGGTCATGGATCAGAAATGTTTTATCTTAGTGACTTTGTCTACTACCTGCAAATACAGGTTAAAGTGTAATTTGCTTTGATCATGATTTTGCAAGGTTAAATGCATATACATAAATTACTAACTCAGACTAATATTAACACTAAATTATTACTAACTTATAAATATATAGCAGAACAGACATGTAGGAAAGAAAAAGAGGAAAGCAAACTAGATGTTTTTCCTTTAAAATCTTATACTTATTCTCAAGTATAATTTCTCAAAAAGTAATGAAAAAAGTTGTATATGTACATGTAAATATGCTAGTGAATATAAGTACAATTTTATAGAATGTTCTATATAACCATGTAGAGCATGAACAACAACAGAAGTTTCTGTGCACTATTTCTATCAATCATCATGGATGCTGAAATGTCCACCACTAGACTTGAGTTACCAGACCCTTAACTGTCTGAGGCTCTGCAGAGCTTCATGTCCACAGCTAACTCAGTGAATGAGTTGGAGTAACTGTAGTTTGGCCTAATCTGTGGCAATCCTAGATTTCCAGATTTTTGGACATAATAGTTGAATGATGACAATATTAGAAATATTATCAATATTTTCTTTCCTCCATATGCAGGGCTTTCTTAAGTAAAGCAAATTAATAGCCAAACAAAGTTTAAATAGAGAAATAAGCTTAACACGTTTGATATAAAAAAAATTTCCTATTTATGAATGAGAACCTTAAACTCAGTCTTTAAAGGTCAGAGAAAGAACAGACATCTCAGATTCCAGGCTCTGATCACCAAATAAAGTATGCCTCTAAGTGCCTAAATTAGTATTTCTTGGAAACATCTGTATTGCAAGTGCTCTTAAATACTACTCTATATGCATTGAAGATTTTGTTTATTTACATTCACATATTTAATACTGTTCTCAAGGTAGCAACCAACACATTTTTTAATAGAAAACTATAGATTCTCACTGCTAGGGACTGCTTGATATCTGTGTGAAAGGTGAACTTGAATATTCCAAGTGACTAACACATAGTCGTGCAGGTTGGTAGGAATAAAATTTCCTCTTTTAGGCAATCTTATTAGTCTAAAACTGCCAGAAAAATAAGACTTTA
>NW_017203668.1:0-5943 GCF_001704415.2 Capra hircus | reverse complement strand
TAGCCTCGAGAGATGGATCCTTTCCCTGCGTGGTGGGGGAAAGAATTCCCGGCGTTTCCGTCACATCTGAAGTGGAGGCACTCTCCACAGGAAAGGCGAGAGGAACTCCAGGGTCGTGCCACCATTCCCAGATTCCCCCAGATGTCTCAGTCCATTCCAGGGAAAACTGTTTTCCTTGCACTGCCTCGACTTTCAAGCCGAGGATCGACTCACACCACGGTGGCACGTGGGGACAGTCCTGTGGGAAAGCCTCGTGGGAAAGCCTCGAGGGAAAGCCACAGATCCCTTGATCTACTCGACGGGAAGCGTGACACTGCTGCTACAGCTCGGGAGGGTATCGAACTGCATGCCCCCACTCGAGACGAGGACTGACTCCCCTGGGGAGACTCCTGAAGTACCCCAAGATCCATGTCAGCACTGCAGATGAATCCTCAGATTTCGGCACCAACTCCACACAAGGTCTTAGGCCCCGACATCGAAGGTAGAGGAATAACGAGAAGCCCCCAAGCATCTCGCATGGGGACCGGCCTTTGCTGAGGCCACCAGAACGGGTCCCTGAGGTCCCTGTCGTAAGTCGAGAGCACCTGCCCCAACTCGAAAAAATCCAGGAGGTTCTCCCCTCCAGGCGAGATGAGGCCCATTTCCACTGAGGCGTCTCGGAGGTTAATCACACCTAACCTCTGGAACTTCCAAAGGGTCCTTCACACCCTTGCTGCAACTCAAGAAGTTCCCCGACATAACCGTCTCCACTGGAGAGGAAGCACGAGAGTCCCGCCCACATCCAGAGGAGCACCGTTTACGCCTCTTAGCTCGAGAGGATGGATCCTTTCCCTGCGTGGTTGGGAAAGAATTGCCTGCATTCCCGTCGCATCTCATGAGGAGGCGGTCTCCTCAGGAAAGGCGAGAGGAACTCAAGAGTCGTGCCACCATTCCCAGAGTCCCCCAGATGTCTCAGTCCATTCCAGGGAATACTGTTTTCCCTGCACTGCCTCGATTTCATGCCGAGGATCGACTCACACCACGGTGGCACGTGGGACAGCCCTGTGGGGAAAGCCTCCTGGGAAAGCCTCATGTGATAGCCTCAAGGGAAAGACACTGATCCCTTGATCCACTCGACGGGAAGCGTGACACTGCTGTTACAGCTGGGGAGGAATCGAACTGCATGCCGCCACTCGAGACGAGGACTGACTCCCCTGGGGAGACACCAGAAGTACCCCAAGATCCATGTCAGCAGTGGAGAGGAATCCTCAGGTTGCGTCACCGACTCCACTCAAAGTCTTAGGCCCCGGCATCGACGGTAAGAGGAATTCCGAGCGGCCCCCAAACATCTCGAATGGGGACTGGCCTTTACTCAGGCCACCAGAGCGGGTCCCTGAGGTCCCCGTCGTAAGTCGACAGCACCTGCCGCACCTCGAGAAAATCCAGGAGGTTCTCCCCTCCAGGCGAGATGAGGCCCTTTTCTGCTGAGGCGTCTCGAGGTTAATCACACCTAACCTCTGGAACTTCCAAAGGGTCCTTCACACCCTTGCTGCAACTCAAGAAGTTCCCCGACATAACCGTCTCCACTGAGAGGAAGCACGACAGTCCCGCCCACATCCAGAGGAGCCCCGTTTCTGCCTCATAGCTCGAGAGGATGCATCCTTTCCCTGCGTGGTCCGGAAAGAATTCCCGGAGTTCCCGTCCCATCTAAAGAGGAGGCGCTCTCCACAGGAAAGGCGAGAGGAACTCCAGGGTCGTGCCACCATTCCCAGAGTTCCCCAGATGTCTAAGTCCATTCAAGGGAAACCTGTTTTCCCTGCACTGTCTCGACTTTCAGCAGAGGATCAACTCACACCACGGTGGCACGTGGGACAGCCCTGTGGGAAAGCCTCGTGGGAAAGCCTCGAGGGAAAGCCTCAAGGAAAAGACACAGATCCCTTGATCCACTCGCCGGGAAGCGTGACAATGCTGCTACACCTCGGGAGGAAAGCGCACGAGCATGCCCCCACTCGAGACGAGGACTGACTCCCCTGGGGAGACTTCAGAAGTACCCCAAGATCCATGTCAGCACTGCAGAGGAATGCTCAAGTTCCGGCACCGACTCCACACAAGGTCTAGGCCCTGGCATCGATGGGAGAGGAATCCCCAGAGGCCCCCGAGCAACTCGCATAGGGACTGGCCTTTCCTGAGGCCACCAGAGCGGGTCCCTGAGGTCCCCGTCGAAAGTCGAGAGCACCTGCCGCAACTCGAGAAAATCCAGGCGGTTCTCCCCTCCTGGCAACATGAGGACCATTTCCACTGAGGCGTCTCGAGGCTAATCACACCTAACCTCTGGAACTTCCAAAGGGTCCTTTACACCCTTGCTGCAAATCCAGAATTTCCCCGACATAGCCGTCTCCACTCGAGAGGAAGCACGAGAGTCCCGCCCCACATACAGAGGAGCACCGTTTCTGCCTCCTAGCTCGAGAGAAGGGATCCTTTCCCTGAGTGGTCGGGAAAGAATTCCCGGCGTTCCCGTCGCATCTCAAGAGGAGGCGCTCTCACAGGAAAGTCGAGAGGAAGTCCAGGGTCGTGCCACCATTCCCAGATTCGCCAGATGTCTCAGTCCATTCCAGGGAAACCTGTTTTCCTTGCACTGCGTTGACTTTCAAGCCATCGATCGACTCACACCACGGTGGCACGTGGGATAGCCCTGTGGGAAAGCCTCGTGGGAAAGCCACAGATCCCTTGATCCAGGCGAAGGGAAGCATGACACTGCTGCCACAGCTCCGGAGGTAAGCGCACGTGCATGCGCCACTCAAACGAGGACTGACTCCCCTGGGGAGACTCCAGAAGTACCCCAAGATCCATGTCAGCACTGCAGAAGAATCCTCAGGTTCCGGCACCGACTCCACACAAGGTCTTAGGCCCCGGCCTCGATGGTAGAGGAATCCCGAGAGGCCCCCGAGCAACTCGCATGTGGACTGGCCTTTCCTGAGGCCACCAGAGCGGGTCCCTGAGGTCCCCGTCGTAAGTCGAGAGCACCTGCCGCAACTCGAGAAAATCCAGGAGGTTCTCCCCTCCAGGCGAGATGAAGCCCATTTCCGCTGAAGCGTCTGGAGGCTAATCACACCTAACCTCTGGAACTTCCAAAGGGTCCTTCACACCTTGCTGCCACTCAAGAAGTTCCCTGACATACCCGTCTCCTCTCGATAGGAAGCACGAGGGTCCGCCCACATCCAGAGGAGCCCCTTTCCGCCTCGTAGCTCGAGATGTGGGATCCTTTCCCTGCTTCGTCGGGAAAGAATTCCCGGCGTTCCCGTCGCATCTCAAGTGGAGGCGCTCTCCACAGGAAATGCGAGAGGAACTCCAGAGTCGTGCCACCATTCCAAGAGTCCCCTAGATGTCTCAGTCCATTCCAGAGGAACCTGTTTTCCCTGCACTGCCTCGACTTTCACGCCGAGGTTCGACTCACACCTCGGCGGCATGTGGGACAGCCCTCTGGGATAGCCTCGTGGTAAAGCCTGGAGGAAAAGCCACAGATCACTTGATCCACGCGACCGGAAGCGTGACACTGCTGCTACAGCTCGGGAGGAAAGCGCACGTGCATGCCCCCATTCGAGACGAAGACTGACTTCCCTGGGGGGGCTCCAGAGCTACCCCAAGATCCATGTCAGCACTGTAGAGGAATCCTCAGGTTCCTGCCCCAACTCCTCACAAGGTCTTTTTTTTTTCTTTCCTTTTTACTCTTTTCTTTGCATTTATTTAAACACAGTTCTCAAAACTTTTGAGTGAAATTGGGCCTCCTTTGGTAAGCAAAGAACCTGAAATTAGTATTTAAAAAATGAACAGGCAAAGTCTTCAGATCATCCACAACACAGGTGTAGTGTTCCCTTCTTTTTTCTCAAAACTCTGAACCACCCAGTTTTTCCATATAGTCTTAAAAGCTAGAAGAACAAGAGTACATTTGTGGTGGAATATTATTTTCACTTGCTGATTACTAATTGAAATACCATTATCCCCTTCTAACAGCTTTAAGAAATAGCCTTTTTAAGGCATACATTGTGCCAACTCATCTTATTCCCTGCTATGTATAATACAGATTACATAAAGGCTGTCAAAGTCACATTTATATAAGCATTAAGCATTTGCTGTATTGAAAGATCTTTAGTTTTTTAACACTAGCAGTATAGAGTTACAGAGCGTAATTTTTATCACTTAACTGCAGGTATATTAAGTATGGTATGTTTCATGGACTCGAGGAAAACGGGCATTTTTTTCTTTAATTTACTACTGACAATCTAATCAGAACAGTTCTCCTAAGCATTGATATGTTAGAAAGAAAAGTAAAAACCAAACGTTATTGTTGCTTTTTGCCATTTGGTAGCATTTTACACACAGGCTTCAATCTTCAGAATACCCTGTATTCAGTAGAAAAACCATTTAAATGAAGTTCTGTACAATAGAAACTTCTCAGCAGTCAAAATTTTAGACTGTAAAAAAATACATGTAAAACATACTTTTCTGAAAACACTTAACTTTGAACAAAGCACCGAACTACACAAATGCAGAATGAAAACAGCATTTCAACTCCACCAAAAGTAGTCATCATAAAAGGTGTAAAAGTCACCTAACTTCACCAGGCACTGTTCACTTTTTAAACAGGAGACAATAAAAAATATTGTCCACAAACAATATCCCAACTCTAGGGCAGGTTTCAGAAAGTCTTCATCTTCATGCTTTAATAGCGATGAGGTGAGTATGATCGAGATCTGGAACGTGATCTGTATCCTCCACGACTATAGTAGGGAGAAGGTGACCGTCTTCTGTATTTCTGATCCCTGTCTTGAGCAGCTCTCCATCCTCCTCCTCCTCCTCCTCCTCCTCTGTACGATCTGCTGTAATAGTCCCGATCATCATAGCCTCGATCATATCCTCTGTCATAGTAATCTCGACGGCGTGAGCTGCCATAGGTAGGTCTCCCCATGTAAATTCCTGCTGTTGGAGTATGTGGTCTTTTCGTTATGGAGAAGTCAACTCTGATCCTACATCCATCAAGCTCCATTCCATTGGCACGCTCTTTTGCTTCCTTGGCATCATCTACATTTTCAAAGTATACAAAGGCAAATCCTCTTGAACGTCTAGACTGCTGGTCATATACAATAGATACATCAGCAATTGGGCCATATTTAGAGAACATTTCTCTTAGATCTCTTTCTGTAGTATACAAGCTCAATCCAAATACTCCAAGACAACAGTTAGGATCAGGATTTGCCCGATTCCCAACATGACGCCAGCGAGTAGACATGGGGGAGAATGACTGTGGCTATGCCGCCGTCTTCGATAATCTCTGCTGTAAGATCTGCTACGAGATCTTCTATGGGACCGGGACCGAGATCGTGACCTTGTATAATGCCTCCGAGAACTTCTTCTGGATCTAGACCTAGATTCCGATCTGGACCTGGACTTTGATCTGGAACGCCTGGAATCTTCCTTGGAGCGAGACCTTGCAGGGGTATGACTTGCAGATTTCCCAGATCCATGAGCACTTCCGCTTCTGGAAGCAGAACGGGATTCCCCCTCGCCGTAGTTCTCCTCGCCGCTGTCGCTCATGACTTTCACTGCTGTCGCCGCTCGATGTGCTTCAATCGAAGCTGCCAACCTCTCGCACCTTCAGTGTAGAGGCTCCGCCGCAGCCTCACACCACACACCGGTGCCCCAGGCACTGAGAACCGAAACGCTCCGCGCCGCCTCCGCTCGGGGCTCTCCACACAAGGTCTTAGGCCCCGGCATCGACGTGAGAGGAATCCTGAGAGGCCCCTAGCAAACTCCCATGGGCACTGGCCTTCTTCTGAGAGGCCACAGGAGCGGGTCCCTGAGGTGTCCGCCGTCATGCTACAGACGAGAGCACCGGGCTGCTACCAACTGCAAAGATTAAATCCAGGGAGGGTTCTTGACCACTGGCCAGATGGCGAGGATGAGGCC
>NW_017203667.1:0-5944 GCF_001704415.2 Capra hircus | reverse complement strand
CACGTGGGACAGCCTGTGGGAAAGCCTCGTGGGAAAGCCTCGTGGAAAACCTCCAAGGAAGCCCACAGATTCCTGGATCCACGCGAAGGGAAGAGTGACACTGCTGCTACAGCTCGGGAGGAAATTGCACATGCATGCCCCAATAGATATGAGGACTGACTCACCTGGGAGACTCCAGAAGTACCCCAAGATCCATGTAAGCACTGTAGAGGTATTCTCAGGTTCCGGCACCGACTCCACACAAGGTCTTAGGCGCCGGCATCGACGGGAGAGGAATCCCGAGAGGCCCCCGAGCAACTCGCATGGAGCCTGACCTTTCCTGAGGCCACCAGAGCGGGTCCCTGAGGTCCCCATCTTAAGTCCACAGCACCTTCCGCAACTCGAGAAAATCCAGGAGGTTCTCCCCCTTCAGGCGACATGAGGTACATTTGTGCTGAGGCGTCGCGAGGATAATCACACCTAACCTCTGGAACTTCCAAAGGGTCCTTCACACCCTTGCTGCAACTCAAGAAGTTCCTCGACATACCCGTTTCCACTCGAGAGAAAGCACGAGAGTCCCGACCACATCCACAGGAGCCCGATTCTGCTCATAAGTTCCAGAGGAGGGATCCTTTCCCTACGTGGTCGGGTAAGTATTCCCGGCGTTCCCGTCGCATCTCAAGGGGAGGTGCTCTCCACAGGAAAGGCGAGAGAAAACTCCAGGGTCGTGCCACCATTCCCAGAGACCCCCCAGATGCTCAGTCCATTCCAGGAAAACCAGTTTTCCCTGCACTGGCCTCGACATTCAAGCCGAGGATCGACTCATACAATGGTGGCACGTGAGACAGCCCTGTGGGAAAGCCTCGTGGAAAATCCTCGTGGGAAAGCCTCGAGGGAAAGCCCCTGATCCCTTGATCCACGAGAAGGGAAGCATGACACTCCTGCTACAGCTCGGGAGCGCACGTGCATGCCCCACTCGAGACGAGGACTGACTCCCCTGGGAGACTCCAGAAGTACCCCAAGATCCATGTCAGCACTGGAGAGGAATCTCAGGTTCCGGCACCGAACTCGCACAAGATCTGAGGCCCCGGCCTTGACGGGAGAGGAATCCCGAGAGGCCCCCGAGCCACTCGCATGGGGACTGGCCTTTCCTGAGGCCACCAGAGTGGGTCCCTGAGGTCCCCGTCGTAAGTCGAGAGGCACCTGCCGCAACTCGAGAAAATCCAGGAGGTTCTCCCCTCCAGGTGAGATGAGGCCCATTTCCGCTGAGCCGTTTTGAGGCTAATCACATCTAACATCTGGAACTTCCAAAGGGTCCTTTACACCCTTGCTGCAACTCAAGAAGTTCCCCGACATACCCGTCTCCACTCGAGAGGAAGCACCGAGAGTCAGGCCCACATCCAGAAGAGCCCCATTTCCGCCTCCTATCCCGAGAGGAGGGATCCTTTCCCTGCGTGGTCGCAAAACAATTCCCGGTGTTCCCATCGCATCTCAAGAGGAGGCACTCTTCACGGTAAAGGCGAGAGGAACTCCAGGGTCGTGCCACCATTTACAGAGTCCTCCAGATGTCTAAGTCCATTCAAGGGAAATCTGTTTTCCCTGCACTGTTTCGACTTTCAAGCCGAGGATCGACTCACACCACGGTGGCACGTGGGACAGCCCTGTGGAAAGCCTCGTGGGAAAGCCTCGTGGGAAATCCTCATAGGAAAGCCTTGAGGGAAAGCCTAGAATCCCTTGATCCACGCGAAGGGTAGAGTGACACTGCTGCTACAGCTCGGAAGGGAAAACGCACGTGCATGCCACAATCGAGACGAGGACTGACTCCCCTCTAGAGACTCCAGAAGAACCCCTAGATTCATGTCAGCACTGGGAGAGGAATCCTCAGGTTCCGACACCGAAGACTCCACACATGGTCTTACGCCCCCGGCATCGGATGGGAGAGGAATCCCGAAGAGGCCCCCCGAGCCAACTCGCATGGGGGACTGGCCTTTCCTGAGGCCAACAGAGCGGGTCCCTGAGGTCCCCGTCGTAAGTCGAGAGCACCTGCCGCAACTCGAGAAAATCCAGGAGGTTCTCCCCTCCAGGCGAGATGAGGCCCATTTCCGCTGAGGCGTCTCGAGGGCTAATCACACCTAACCTCTGGAAACTTCCAAAGGGTCCTTCACACCCTTGATGCAACTCAAGAAGTTCCCGACATACCCGTCTCCACTCGAGAGGAAGCACGAGAGTCCCGCCCACATCCAGAGGAGCCCCGTTTCGTCCTCCGAACTCGAGAGGAGGGATCCTTTTCCTGCGTTGTCGGGAAAAGAATTCCCGGCGTTCCCGTCGCATCTCAAGAGGAGGCGCTCTCCACAGGAAAGGCGAGAGGAACTCCAGGGTCGTGCCACATTCCAGAGTCCCCCAGATGTCTCAGTCCATTCCAGGGAAACCTGTTTTCCCTGCACTGCCTCGACTTTCAAGCCGAGGATCGACTCACACCAGGGTGGCACGTGGGACAGCCCTGTGGAAAACCTCGTTGGAAAGCCTCGTGGGAAGCCTCGAGGGAAAGCCTGAACCCTTGATCCCAAGAAGGGAAGCGTGACACTCCTGCTACAGCTCGGGAGCGCACGTGCATGCCCCACTCGAGACGAGGACTGACTCCCCTGGGAGACTCCAGAAGTACCCCAAGATCCATGTCAGCACTGAAGAGGAATCCTCAGGTTCCAGCACTGACTCCACACAAGGTCTTAGGCCCGGCATCGAGGAGTGGAAATCCCGTGAGGCCCCCGAGCAACTCCCATGGGGACTGGCCTTTCCTGAGGCCACCAGAGCGGGTCCCTGAGGTCCCTCGAAAGTCGAGAGCACCTGCCGCAACTTGAGAAAATTCCAGGAGGTTCTCGCCTCCAGGCGAGATGAGGCCCATTTCCGCTGAGGCGTCTCGAGGCTAATCACACCTAAGGTCTGGAACTTCCAAAGGGTCCTTAACACCCCTTCTGCAACTCAAGAAGTTCCCCAACATACCCGTCTCCACTCGAGAGGAAGCACGAGAGTCCCGCCCACATACAGAGGAGCCCCGTTCCGCCTCTAGCTCGAGAGGTGGGATCCTTTAGCTGCGTGGTCGGGAAAGAATTCCCGGCGTTCCCGTCGCATTTCAAGAGGAGGCGCTCTCCACAGAAAAGGCGAGAGTAACTCCAGGGTCATGCTACCCATTCCCAGAGTCCCCCAGATGTCTCAGTCCATTCCAGGGAAACCTGTTTTCCCTGTACTGCCTCGACTTTCAAGCCGAGGATCGACTCACACCACGGTGGCACGTGGGACAGCCCTGTGGGAAAGCCTCCTGGGAAAGCCTCAGGGAAAGCGGCAGATCCCTTTATCCACGCGAAGGGAAGAGTGACACTGCTGCTACAGCTCGGGAGGAATGCGCACGTGCATGCCCCCACTCGAGACGAGGACTGACTCCCCTGGGGAGACTCCAGAAGTAGCCCAAGATCAATGTCAGCACTGGAGAGGAATCCTCAGTTCCAGCACCGACTCCAAGCAAGGTCTTAGGCGCTGGCATCTACGGGAGAGGAATCCCGAGAGGCACTCGAGCAACTCGCATGGGGTCGGCCTTTCCTGAGGCCGCCAGAGAGGGTCCCTGAGGTCCCCGTCGTAACTTGAGAGCACCTGCCACAACTCGAGAAAATCCAGGAAGTTCTCCCCTCCAGGCGAGATGAGGCCCGTTTCCGTTGAGGCGTCTCGAGGCTAATCACATCTAACCTCTGGAACTTGAAAGGGTCCTTCACACCCTTGCTGCAACTCAAGAAGTTCCCCGACATACCCGTCTCCACTCGAGAGGAAGCAGGAGAGTCCCGCCCACATCCAGAGGAGCCCCGTTTCCCCTCCTAGCTCGAGTGGAGGGATCCTTTCCCTGCGTGGTGGGGAAAGAATTCCCTGCATTACGGTCATCTCAAGAAGAGGCGCTCTCCACAGGAAAGGCGAGAGGAACTCCAGGGTCGTGCCACCATTCCAGAGTCCCCCAGATGTCTCAGTCCATTCCAGGGAAATCTGTTTTCCCTCCACTGCCTCGACTTTCAAGCCGAGGATCGACTCACACCACGGTGGCACGTTGGATAGTCCTGTGGGAAAGCCTCGTGGGAAAGCCTCGAGGGAAAGCCACAGGTCCCTTGATCCACGCGAGGGAAGAGTGACACTGCAGCTACAGCTCGGAAAGAAAGGCACGTGCATGCCCCACTCGAGACGAGGACTGACTCCCCTGGGAGACTCCAGAAGTACCCAAAGATCCATGTCAGCACTGGAGAGGAATACTCAGGTTCCGGCACCGTCTCCACACAAGGTCTTAGGCCCCAGCATCTACGGAGAGGACTCCCGAGAGGCCCCCGAGCAACTTGCATGGGGACTGGCCTTTCCTGAGGCCACCAGAGCGGGTTCTGACGTCCTGTCGTAAGACGAGAGCACTGCCGCAACTCGAGAAAATCCAGGAGGTTCTCCCCTCCAGGCGAGATGAGGCCCATTTCTGCTGAGGCGTCTGAGGCTAATCACATCTAACCTCTGGAACTTCCAAAGGGTCCTTCACACCCTTGCTGCAACTCAAGAAGTTCCCTGACATACCCGTCTCCACTCGAGAGGAAGCACGAGAGTCCCGCCCACATCCAGAGGAGCCCCGTTTCCGCCTCCTAGCTCGAGAGGAGGGATCCTTTCCGCCGTGGTCGGGAAAGAATTCCCGGCATTCCCGTCGCAAGTCAAGAGGAGGCGCTCTCCACAGGAAAGGCGAGAGGAACTCCAGGGTCGTGCCACATTCGCAGAGTCCCCCAGATTTCTCAGTCCATTCCAGGGAAACCTGTTTCCCTGGACTGCCTCGGCTTTCAAGCCGAGGATCGACTCACACCACACGGTGGCACGTGGGACAGGCCTGTGGAAAGCCTCCTGGGAATGCCTCGTGGGAAAGCGCTCGAGGGAAAGCCCCTGATGCCTTGATCCACGCAAAGGGAAGCGTGACACTGCTGCTACAGCTCGGGAGAAAGAGCACGTGCATGCCCCCACTCGAGACGAGGACTGACTCTCCTGGGGAGACTCCAGAAGTACCAAGATCCATGTCAGCACTGGAGAGGAATCCACAGGTTTCGGCACTGACTCCACTCAAGGTCTTAGGCCCCCGGCATCGAGGGGAGAGGAATCCCGAGAGGCCCCCGAGCAACTCGCATGGTGACTGGCCTTTCCTGAGGCACCAGAGCGGGTCCCTGAGGACCCGTCTAAGTCCAAGCACCTGCCGCAACTCGAGAAAATTCAGGAGGTTCTCCCTCAGGCGAGATGAGGCCCATTTGCTGAGGCGTCTCGAGGCTATCACACCTAACCTCTGGAACTTCCAAAGGGTCTTTCACACCCTTGCTGCAACTCAAGAAGTTCCTCGACATACCCGTTTCCCCTCGAGAGGAAGCACGAGAGTCCCGCCACATCCAGAGGAGCCCGTTTCCGCCTCTAGTTCGAGAGGAGGGATCCTTTCCTGCGTGGTCGGGAAAGATTCCCGGCGTTCCCGTCGCATCTCAAGAGGAGGCGCTCTCCACAGGAAAGGCGAGAGGAACTCCAGGGTCGTGCCACCATTCCAGAGTCCCCCAGATGCTCAGTCCATTCCAGGGAAACCGTTTTCCCTGCACTGCCTCGACTTTCAAGCCGAGGATCGACTCATAACAACGGTGGCACGTGGGACAGCCCTGTGGGAAAGCCTCGTGGGAAAGCCTCATGGAAAAGCCTCGAGAAACCCCTGAACCCTTGATCCACAAGAAGGGAAGCGTGACACTGCTGCTACAGCTCGGGAGCCCACGTGCATGCCCCCCACTCGAGACGAGGACTGACTCCCTGGGAGACTCCAGAAGTACCCAAGATCCATGTCAGCACTGGAGAGGAATCCTCAGGTTCCAGGCACCGACTCCACACAAGATCTTAGGCCCCGGCACCTCCGCATCAGAGGGAAGTAGGAATCCGAGAG
>NW_017203666.1:0-5944 GCF_001704415.2 Capra hircus | reverse complement strand
TTTCAGCTTGACGGGCGGCTGCCTCCTCTTCCCCGAGGAGGCTCGCTTCCCTGCTGGCTGTGCACTCGCCTATCAGGCGGGGCGCGCAGGGCTCCTCCAGCAGGTCTTGCCTCAGGGGCTGCTTCCCCTGAGTTGGGCTGTGGGCAAAACCCAGACACGCAGGATAGGCCCCAACACCTGCACATGTCTCTGCTGGGGAGGAGAGTGCTAGGAACCTACGTCTCTCATACACTTTCTGGGCACCCAGGAGTCAGCCTCCGGAGTGTGGGGATGCAAAACCCAGCCAGGGCCCTTGGAGCCTGGTGCTCTCCGTGCGGAGCTTTGTCTGGGCGCCAAGCAACCGCTGAAGGAGCCCTGCAGTTGCCCTTCCTTCCCTCTGACAGAATTTCACTGCTGGAGCCCTTGGCAGTGTGCAACCCACCAGCCCCTAAGCCCTCCTAAGGACGACTGGGACCTAAGTGCAAAGGCAAGGCAGGTGGAGCTGAAGCCCAAGAAAGGCGCCAGTGGCCTCCAGGCCTCCACAGCCTGCTCCTTCCTGGGAGGAGCCTAAAAGCAAGGCAAGTCTGGGCAAGGCTCGCGGCAGAGCAGCCTTCGTGCCAGGAACTCTGCCAGATCGGGCTCTGAGCAGAGCTAGAGCTCTGCCGTACTGGAGGCGCACTTAGCTCCGTGCAAGCAGGTTTCAACTTGACGGGCTGGGCTGCCTCCTCTTCCCCCGAGGAGGCTCGCTTCCCTGCTGGCTGTGCACTCGCCTATCAGGCGGGGGCGCAGGGCTCCTCCAGCAGGTCTTGCCTCAGGGGCTGCTTCCCCTGAGTTGGGCTGTGGGCAGGAACCCAGACACGCAGGATCAGGCCCCAAACACCTGCACATGTCTCTGCGGGAGGAGAGTGCTAGGGAACCTACGTCTGTCATACACTTTCTGGGCACCCAAGGAATCAGCCTCCGTGTGTGCGGGGCTGAAAACCCCAGCCAGGGGCCCTGGGAGCCTGGTGCTCTCGGTGCGGCGCTGATTCTAGGCGGCCTAGAAACCGCTGGAGGAGCCTGCAGTTGCCCTTCCCTTCCCTCTGACAGAGCTCTCACTGCTGAAGCCCTTGGCAGTGTGCAACCCACCACCCCCTAAGCCCTCCCCAACGACGCCTGCACCTATGTGCAAAGGCAAGGCAGGATTGGAGCTGAGGCAAGGAAGGCACCAGTGGCGTCTCCCAGGCTCGCTCAGACAGCTCCTTCCTGGGGAGGAGCCTAAAAGCAAGGCAAGTCTGGGCAAGGCGAGCCCCCGGCCGAGCAGCCTCGCGCCAGAAACTCTGCCAGATCGGGGCTCTGAGCAGAGCTAGAGCTCTGCCGTACTGGAGGCCCACTTAGCTCCGTGCAAGCAGGGCTTTCCTCTTGACTGGGCTCGGCTGCCTCCTCTTCTCCCGAGGAGGCTCGCTACACTGCTGGCTGTGCTCTCGCCTATCAGGCGGGCGCGCAGGGCTCCTCCAGCAGGTCTTGCCTCAGGGGCTGCTTCCCTGAGTTGGGCTGTGGCGGGAACCCAGACACGCAGGATAAGGCCCCAACCACCTGCACATGTCTCTGCTGGGGAGGAGAGTGCTAGGGAACCTACGTCTCTCACACACTTTCTAGGCACCCACGGAGTCAGCCTCTGGGAGTGTGGGGATGCAAACCCAGCCAGGGGCCCTTGGAACCTGGTGCTCTCCGCGGAGCTTTGTCTGGGCGGCCAAGAACCGCTGAAGGAGCCCTGCTGTTGCCCTTCGCTTCCCTCTGACAGAGCTTTCACTGCTGGAGCCCTTGGCAGTGTGCAACCACCAGCCCCTAAGCCCTCCTCAAGGACGCTTGGACCTAAGTGCAAAGGCAAGGGCAGGTAGAGCTGAAGCCAGGAAGGCGCCCAGTGGCGTTTCCGAGCCTCACACAGCCTGCTCCTTCCTGGGGAGGAGCCTTAAAGCAAGGCAAGTCTGCGCAAGGCTCGCCTATGGCAGAGCATCTTGGTGCCAGGAACTCTGCCAGATCGGGCCTCTGAACAGAGCTAGAGATCTGCCGTACTGGAGTCGCACTTAGCTTCGTAAGCAGGATTTCAGCTTGACGGGACTTGCTGCCTCCTCTTCCCCCGAGGAGGCTCGCTTCCCTGCTGGCTGTGCACTCGCCTATCAGGCGGGGGGCGCAGGGCTCCTCCAGCAGGTCTTGCCTCAGGGGCTGCTTCCCCTGAAGGCTGTGGGCAGGAACCCAGACACGCAGGATCAGGCCCCAAACACCTGCACATGTCTCTGCTGGGAGGAGAGTGCTAGGGAACCTACGTCTGTCATACACTTTCTGGCACCAAGGAATCAGCCTCCTCCGTGTGTGCGGGGCTGAAAACCCCAGCCAGGGGCCCTGGGAGCCTGGTGCTCTCGGTGTGGCGCTGAATCTGGGCGGCCAAGCAACCGCTGGAGGAGCCCTGCAGTTGCCCTTCCCTTCCCTCTGACAGAGCTCTCACTGCTGAGCCCTTGGCAGTGTGCAACCCACCAGCCCCTAAGCTCTCCCAAGGAGGACTGGGACCTAAGTGCAAAGGCAAGGCAGGATTGGAGCTGAGGCAAGAAAGGCGCCAGTGGCGACTCCCAGGCTCCTGCTGCCTGCTCCTTCCTGGAGAGGCAGCCTAAAAGCAAGGCAAGTCTGGGCAAGGCGAGCCCCGGCAGAGCAGCTCGCGCCAGGAACTCTGCCAGATCGGGGCTCTGAGCAGAGCTAGAGCTCTGCCGTACTGGAGGCGCACTTAGCTCCGTGCAAGCAGGGCTTTTCCTCTTGACGGGGCGGGGCCTCCTCTTCCCCGAGGAGGCTCGCTTCCCTGCTGGCTGTGCACTCGCCTATCAGGCGGGCGCGCAGGGCTCCTCCAGCAGGTCTTGCCTCAGGGGCTGCTTCCCCTGAGTTGGCTGTGGGCAGGAACCCAGACACGCAGGATCAGGCCCCAAACACCTGCACATGTCTCTGCTGGGGGAGAGTGCTAGGGAACCTACGTCTGTCATACACTTTCTGGGCACCCAAGGAATCAGCCTCCGTGTGTGCGGGCTGAAAAACCCAGCCAGGGGCCCTGGAGCCTGGTGCTCTCCGGTGCGGCGCTGATTCTGGCGGCCAAGAAACCGCTGAGGAGCCCTGCAGTTGCCCTTCCCTTCCCTCTGACAGAGCTCTCACTGCTGAAGCCCTTGGCAGTGTGCAACCCACCAGCCCCTAAGCCCTCCCAAACGCGCCTGGACCTAAGTGCAAAGGCAAGCAGGATTGGAGCTGAGGAAGGAAGCACCAGTGGCGTCTCCCAGCCCTCCTTCCTGGGGAGGGAGCCTTAAAGCAAGGCAAGTCTGCGCAAGGCTCGCCTATGGCAGAGCATCTTGGTGCCAGGAACTCTGCCAGATCGGGCCTCTGAACAGAGCTAGAGATCTGCCGTACTGGAGTCGCACTTAGCTTCGTGTAAGCAGGGATTTCAGCTTGACGGGGACTTGCTGCCTCCTCTTCCCCCCGAGGAGGCTCGCTTCCCTGCTGGCTGTGCACTCGCCTATCAGGCGGGGCGCAGGGCTCCTCCAGCAGGTCTTGCCTCAGGGGCTGCTTCCCCTGAGTTGGGGCTGTGGGCAGGAACCCAGACACGCAGGATCAGGCCCCAAACACCTGCACATGTCTCTGCTGGGGAGGAGAGTGCTAGGGAACCTACGTCTGTCATACACTTTCTGGGCACCCAAGGAATCAGCCTCCGTGTGTGCGGGGCTGAAAACCCCAGCCAGGGCCCTGGGAGCCTGGTGCTCTCCGTGTGGCGCTGAATCTGGGCGGCCAAGCAACCGCTGGAGGAGCCCTGCAGTTGCCCTTCCCTTCCCTCTGACAGAATTCTCACTGCTGGAGCCCTTGGCAGTGTGCAACCCACCAGCCCCTAAGCTCTCCTTAAGGAGGACTGGGACCTAAGTGCAAAGGCAAGGCAGGATTGGAGCTGAGGCAAGAAAGGCGCCAGTGGCGACTCCCAGGCTCCTGCTGCCTGCTCCTTCCTGGAGAGGCAGCCTAAAAGCAAGGCAAGTCTGGGCAAGGCTAGCCCCGGCAGAGCAGCCTCGCGCCAGGAACTCTGCCAGATCGGGGCTCTGAGCAGAGCTAGAGCTCTGCCGTACTGGAGGCGCACTTAGCTCCGTGCAAGCAGGGCTTTCAACTTGACGGGGCTGGGCTGCCTCCTCTTCCCCGAGGAGGCTCGCTTCCCTGCTGGCTGTGCACTCGCCTATCAGGCGGGGGGCGCAGGCTCCTCCAGCAGGTCTTGCCTCAGGGGCTGCTTCCCCTGAGTTGGGGCTGTGGGCAGGAACCCAGACACGCAGGATCAGGCCCCAAACACCTGCACATGTCTCTGCTGGGAGGAGAGTGCTAGGGAACCTACGTCTGTCATACACTTTCTGGGCACCCAAGGAATCAGCCTCCGTGTGTGCGGGCTGAAAACCCCAGCCAGGGGCCCTGGGAGCCTGGTGCTCTCGGTGCGGCGCTGATTCTAGGCGGCCTAGAAACCGCTGGAGGAGCCCTGCAGTTGCCCTTCCCTTCCCTCTGACAGAGCTCTCACTGCTGAAGCCCTTGGCAGTGTGCAACCACCACCCCCTAAGCCCTCCCAACGACGCCTGGCACCTATGTGCAAAGGCAAGGCAGGATTGGAGCTGAGGCAAGGAAGGCACCAGTGGCGTCTCCCAGGCTCGCTCAGACAGCTCCTTCCTGGGAGGGAGCCTAAAAGCAAGGCAAGTCTGGGCAAGGCGAGCCCCGGCCGAGCACTCGCGCCAGAAACTCTGCCAGATCGGGGCTCTGAGCAGAGCTAGAGCTCTGCCGTACTGGAGGCGCACTTAGCTCCGTGCAAGCAGGGCTTTCCTCTTGACTGGGCTCGGCTGCCTCCTCTTCTCCCGAGGAGGCTCGCTACACTGCTGGCTGTGCTCTCGCCTATCAGGCGGGCGCGCAGGGCTCCTCCAGCAGGTCTTGCCTCAGGGGCTGCTTCCCCTGAGTTGAGGCTGTGGGCGGGAACCCAGACACGCAGGATAAGGCCCCAACCACCTGCACATGTCTCTGCTGGGGAGGAGAGTGCTAGGGAACCTACGTCTCTCACACACTTTCTAGGCACCCACGGAGTCAGCCTCTGGAGTGTGGGGATGCAAAACCCAGCCAGGGCCCTTGGAACCTGGTGCTCTCCGTGCGGAGCTTTGTCTGGGCGGCCAAGGAACCGCTGAAGGAGCCCTGCTGTTGCCCTTCGCTTCCCTCTGACAGAGCTTTCACTGCTGGAGCCCTTGGCAGTGTGCAACCCACCAGCCCCTAAGCCCTCCTCAAGGACGCTTGGGACCTAAGTGCAAAGGCAAGGCAGGGGGTAGAGCTGAAGCCAGGAAGGCGCCAGTGGCGTTTCCGAGCCTCACACAGCCTGCTCCTTCCTGGGGAGGAGCCTTAAAGCAAGGCAAGTCTGCGCAAGGCTCGCCTATGGCAGAGCATCTTGGTGCAGGAACTCTGCCAGATCGGGCCCTCTGAACAGAGCTAGAGATCTGCCGTACTGGAGTCGCACTTAGCTTCGTGTAAGCAGGGATTTCAGCTTGACGGGGACTTGCTGCCTCCTCTTCCCCGAGGAGGCTCGCTTCCCTGCTGGCTGTGCACTCGCCTATCAGCGGGGGCGCAGGGCTCCTCCAGCAGGTCTTGCCTCAGGGGCTGCTTCCCCTGAGTTGGGGCTGTGGGCAGGAACCCAGACACGCAGGATCAGGCCCCAAACACCTGCACATGTCTTCTGCTGGGGAGGAGAGTGCTAGGGAACCTACGTCTGTCATACACTTCTGGCACCCAAGGAATCAGCCTCCGTGTGTGCGGGGCTGAAAAACCCCAGCCAGGACCTGGGAGCCTGGTGCTCTCCGTGCTGGCGCTGAATCTGGGCGGCCAAGCAACCGCTGGAGGAGCCCTGCAGTTGCCCTTCCCTTCCCTCTGACAGAATTCTCACGGCTGGAGCCTT
>NW_017203665.1:0-5944 GCF_001704415.2 Capra hircus | reverse complement strand
GGGAGAACCTCCTGGATTTTCTCGAGTTACGACAGGGACCTCAGAGACCCGCTCTGGTGGCCTCAGGAAACACCAGTCCCCATGCGAGTTACTCAGGGCCCTCTCGGGGTTCCTCTCCCGTCGATGCCAGGGCCTAAGACCTTGTGTGGAGTCGGTGCCGGAACCTGAGGATTCCTTTGCAGTGCTGACAAGGATCTTGGGGTACTTCTCCAGTCTCCCCACGGGAGTCAGTCCTCATCTCGAGTGGGGGCATGCACGTGCGCTTTCCTCCCGAGCTGTAGCAGCAGTGTCACGCTTCCCTTCGCGTGGATCAAGGTATCTGCGGCTTTCCCTCGAGGCTTTCCCACGAGTCTTTTCCACGAGGCTTTCCCACGAGACTTTCCCACAGGGCTGTCCCACGTGCCACCGTGGTGTGAGTCGATCCTCGGCTAGAAAGTCGAGGCAGTGCAGGGAAACAGGTTTCCGTGGAATGGACTGAGACATCTGGGGACTCTGCGAATGGTGGCACGACACTGGAGTTCCTCTCGCCTTTCCTGTGGAGAGCGCCTCCTCTTGAATTGCGATGGGAACTCGGTGAATTCTTTCCAGACAACGCACGGAAAGGATCCCACCTCTGGAGCTAAGAGGCAGAAATGGGGCTCCTCTGGATGTGGGTGGGACTCTCGTGCTTCCTCTCGAGTGCAGACGGATATGTCGGAGAACTTCTTGAGTTGCAGCAAGGGTGTGAAGGACCCTTTGGAAGTTCCAGAGGTTAGGTGTGATTAGCCTTGAGACGCCTCAGCGGAAATGGGCCTCATCTCGCCTGGAGGGGAGAACCTCCTGGATTTTCTCGAGTTGCGGCAGGTGCTCTCGACTTACGACTGGGACCTCAGGGACCCGCTCTGGTGGCCTCAGGAAAGGCCAGTCCCCATGCGAGTTGTTCGGGGGCCTCTCGGGATTCCTCTCCCGTCGATGCTGGGGCCTAAGATCTTGTGTGGAGTCAGTGAGGGAACCTGAGGATTCCTCTCCAGTGCCGACATGGATCTTGGGGTACTTTTGGAGTCTCACCAGGGCAGTCAGTCCTCGTCTCGAGTGGGGTCCTGCTCGTGCGCTTTCCTCCCGAGCTGTAGCAGCACTGTCGCGCTTCCCTTAGCGTGGATCAAGGTATCTGTGTCTTTCCCTCGAGGCTTTCCCACGAGGCTTTCCCACAGGGCTGTCCCACGTGCCACGGTGGTGTGAGTTGATCCTCGGCTTGAAAGTCGATGCAGTTCAGGGAAAACAGTTTTCCCTGGAATGGACTGAGACATTCAGGGGACTCTGGGAATGGTGGCACGACACTGGAGTTCCTCTCGCCTTTCCTGTGGAGAGCGCCTCCTCTTGAGATGCAACGGGAACGCAGGGAATTCTTTCCCGACCACGCAGGGAAAGGATCCCTCCTCTCGAGCTAGGAGGCGGAAACGGGGCTCCTCTGGATGTGGGCGGGACTCTCGTGCTTCCTCTCGAGTGGAGACGGCTATGTCGGAGAACTTCTTGAGTTGCAGCAAGGGTGTGAAGGACCCTTTGGAAGTTCCAGATGTTAGATGTGATTAGCCTCGAGACGCCTCAGCGGAAATGGGCCTCATCTCGGCCTGCAGGGGAGAACCTCCTGGATGTTCTCGAGTTGCGGCAGGTGCTCTCGACTTACGACGGGGCCCTCAGGGCCCCGCTCTGGTGGCCTCAGGAAAGGCCAGTTCCCTTGCGAGTTGCTCGGGGGCCTCTCGGGATTCCTCTCCCGTCGATGCCGGGGCCTAAGACCTTGTGTGGAATCGGTGCCGAAACCTGAGGATTCGTCTCCAGTGCTGACATGGATCTTGGCGTACTTCTGGAGTCTCCCCAGGGGAGTCAGTCGTCGTTTCGAGTGGGGGCATGCACGTGTGCTTTACTCCCGAGCTGTGCCAGCAGTGTCACGCTTCCCTTCTCGTGGATCAAGGGACCTGTGGCTTTCCCTGGAGGCTTTCCCACGAGGCTTTACCAAGAGGCTTTCCCACAGGGCTGTCCCACGTGCCAACGTGGTGTGAGTCGATGCTCGGCTTGAAAGTCGAGGCAGTGCAGGGAAAACAGGTTTCCCTGGAATGGACTGAGACATCTGGGGGACTCAGGTAATGGTGTCACGACCCTGGAGTTCCCCTCGTCTTTCCTGTCGAGAGCGCCTCCTCTTGAGATGCGACCGGAACGCCGGGAATTCTTTCCCGAACACGCAGGGAAAGGATCCCTCCTCTCGAGCTAAGAGGCGGAAACGGGTCTCCTCTGGATGTGAGCGGGACTCTCGTGCTTCCTCTCAAATGGAGACGTGTATGTCGGGGAACTTCTTGAGTTGCAGCAAGGGTGTGAAGGACCCTTTGGAAGTTCCAGATGTTAGATGTGATTAGCCTCGAGACGCCTCAGCGGAAATGGGCCTCATCTCGCCTGGAGGGGAGAACCTCCTGGATGTTCTCGAGTTGCGGCAGGTGCTCTCGTCTTAAGACGGGGACCTCAGGGACCCGATCTGGTGGCCTCAGGAAAGGCCAGTCCCCATGCCAGTTGCTCGGGGGCCTCTCGGGATTCCTCTCCCGTCGATGCCGGGGCCTAAGACCTTGTGTGGAGTCGGTGCCGGAACCTGAGGATTCCTCTCCAATGCTGACATGGATCTTCGGGTACTTCTGGAGTCTCCCCATGGAGTCAGTCCTCGTCTCGAGTGGGGGCATGCACGTGCGCTTTCCTCCCGAGCTGTAGCAGCAGTGTCACTCTTACCTACGCGTGGATCAAGGGATCTGTGGCTTTCCCTCGAGGCTTTCCCACGAGGCTTTCCCACGAGGCTTTCCCACAGGGCTGTCCAACGTGCCATCGTGGTGTGAGTCCATCCTCGGCTTGAAAGTCGAGGCAGTGCAGGGAAAACAGGTTTCCCTGGAATGGACTGAGACATCTGGGGGATTCTGGGAATGGGGCCTGATACTGGAGTTCCTCTCGCCTTTCCTGTGGAGAGCGCCTACTCTTGAGATGAGACGGGAACGCTAGGAATTCTTTCCCGACCACGCAGGGAAAGGATGCCTCCTCTCGAGCTAGCAGGTGGAAACGGAGCCACTCTGGATATGGGCGGGACCCTCGGGTTCCTCTTGAGTGGAGACGGGTATGTCAGGGAACTTCTTGAGTTGCCAGCAAGGGTGTGAAGGACCCTTTGGAAGTTCCAGAGTTTAAGTGTGATTACCCTCTTGTTGCCTCAGCGGAAATGGGCCTCATGTCGGCTGGAGGGGAGAACATCCTGGATTTTCTCGAGTTGCGGCAGGTGCTCTCGACTTACGATGGGGTCCTCAGGGACCCGCTCTGGTGGCCTCAGGAAAGGCCAGTCCCCATGCGAGTTGCACGGGGGCCTCTCGGGATTCCTCTCCTGTCGATGCCGGGGCCTAAGATCTTGTGTGGAGTCGGTGCCGGAACCTGAATATTCCTCTCCAGTGCTGACATGGATCTTGGGGTACTTCTGGAGTCTCCCCAGGGCAGTCAGTCCTCTACTCAAGTGGGGGCATGCACGTGCGCTTTCCTCCCGAGCTGTAACAGCAGAGTCACGCTTCCCTTCGCGTGGAACAACGGATCTGTGGCTTTCCCTCGAGGCTTTCCCAAGAGGCTATCCCTCGAGGCTTTCCCACAGGGGTGTCCCACGTGCCACCGTGGTGTGAGTCGATCCTCGGCTTGAAAGTCGAGGCCAGTGCAGGGAAAACAGGTTTCCCTGGAATGGACTGAGACATCCAGGGGACTCTGGGAATGGTGGCACGACCCTGGAGTTCCTCTCACGTTTCCGGTGGAGAGCGCCTCCTCTTGAGATGCGACTGGAACGCCGGGAGTTCTTCCCGACCACGCAGGGAAAGGATCCTCCTCTCGGGCTAGGAGCTGGAATCGGGGATCCTCTGGATGTTGGCGGGACTCTCCTGCTTCCTCTCGAGTGCAGACGGGTATGTCGGGGAACTTCTAGAGTTGCAGCAAGGGTGTGAAGGACCCTTTGGAAGTTCCAGAGTTTAGGTGTGATTAGCCCTCGAGAACGCTCAGCGGAAATGGGTCCTCATGTCGCCTGGAGGGAAGAACCATCCTGGATTTTCTCGAGTTGCGGCAGTGCTCTCGACTTACGACGGGGACCTCAGGGACCCGCTCTGGTGGCCTCAGGAAAGGCCAGTCCCCATGCGAGTTGCCTCTGGGGCCTCTCGGGATTCCTCTCCCGTTGATGCAGGGGCCTAAGACCTTGTGTGGAGTCGGTGCCGGAACCTGAGGATTCCTCTCCAATGCTGACATGGATCTTGGGGTACTTCTGGAGTCACCCCAGGGGTGTCAGTCCTCGTCTCGAGTGGGGCCATGCACGTGCGCTTTCCTCCCGAGTTTTAGCAGCAGTGTCACGCTTCCCTTCGCATGGATCAAGGGATCTGTGGCTTTCCCTCCAGGCTTTCCCACGAGGCTTTCCCACAGGGCTGCCCACGTGCCACTGTGGTGTGAGTCGATCCTCGGCTTGAAAGTCGAGGCAGTGCAGGGAATACAGGTTCCCTGAAATGGACTGAGACATCTGGGGACTCTAGGAATGGTGGCACGAACCTGGAGTTCCTCTCGCTTTTCCTCTGGAGAGCGCTTCCTCTTGAGTTGCGACGGGAACGCCGGAATTCTTTCCCGACCACGCATGGAAAGGATCAATCCTCTCGAGCTATGAGGCGGAAACAGGGCTCCTCTGGATGTGGGCGCGACTCTCGTGCTTCCTCTCGAGTGGAGACGGGTATGTCGGGGAACTTCTTGAGTTGCAGCAAGGGTGTGAAGGACCCTTTGGAAGTTCCAGAGTTTAGGTGTGATTAGCCTCGAGACGCCTCAGCGGAAATGGGCCTCATCTCGCCTGGAGGGGAGAACCTCCTGGATTTTCTCGAGTTGCGGCAGGTGCTCTCGACTTACGACGGGGACCTCAGGGACCCGCTCTGGTGGCCTCAGGAAAGGCCAGTCCCCTTGCGAGTTGCTCGGGGCCCTCTCGGGGGTCTCTCGGGATTCCTCTCCAGTCGATATCGGGGCCTAAGACCTTGTGTGGAGTCGGTGCCAGACCTGAGGTTTCCTCTCCAGTTCTGACATGGATCTTGGGGTACTTCTGGAGTCTCCCCAGCGGAGTCAGTCCTCGTCTCGAGTGGGGGCATGCACGTGTGCTTTCCTCCCGAGCTGTAGCAGCAGTTCCTTCCCCTTCGCGTGGATCAAGGATCTGTGGCATTTTCCCTCGAGGCTTTCCCACGAGGCTTTCCCACAGGGCTGTCCCACGTGCCACCGTGGTGTGAGTCGATCCTCGGCTTGAAAGTCGAGGCAGTGCAGGGAAAACAGGTTTCCCTGGAATGGACTGAGACATCTGGGGGACTCTGGGAATGTGGCACGACCCTGGAGTTCCTCTCGCCTTTCCTGTGGAGAGCGCCTCCTCTTGAGAAGCGACGGGAACGCGGAATTCTTTCCCAACACGCATGGAAAGGATCCCTCCTCTCGAGCTAGAGGCAAAAATGGGGCTCCTCTGGATGTGGGCGGACTCTCGTGCTTCCTCTCGAGTGAGACGGGTATGTCGGGAACTTTTTGAGTTGCAGCAAGGGTGTGAAGGACCCTTTGGAAGTTCCAGAGTTTAGGTGTCATTAGCCTCAGAGGCCTCAGGGGAAATGGCCTCATCTCGCCTGGAGGGGAGAACCTCCTGGATTTTCTCGAATTGCGGCAGGTGCTCTCGACTTACGACGGGGACATCAGGGACCGCGCTCTGGTGGCCTCAGGAAAGCCCAGTCCCCATGCGAGTTGCTCGGGGGCCTCTCGGGTTCCCTCTCCCCGTCGATGCCGAACCTAAGACCTTGTTTGGAGTCGGTGCCAAACTGAGGATTCCTCTCCATTGCTGACATGGATCTTGGGTACTTCTGGAGTCTCCCCAGGGAGTCAGTCCTCCTCTCGAGTGGGGGCATGCACGTGC
>NW_017203664.1:0-5944 GCF_001704415.2 Capra hircus | reverse complement strand
CGCCTCTGTTTCCCCCTGCCCCCTCCCCAACTCCTCCCGTGGGCTCTTGGCGTCCATTCCTACAGCAGTCCCAGAGTGCCAACCCGAGGGCTTTGAGTTGCCTGGAGCCCAAGGCTCCGGACAGAGACCTGAGGGAGCCAGCGTCTGGACTGGCAGCTAATGCCATTTGGGGCTTTTCTCACGTGGAGCCTGAGGCCCGAATATCCACGGGCAACCCCCAGCGCGAGTGCCCTGGAGATACCCGACCAAGGGACAGTGTACCCCTACTGTGGGGAAGGAGGTTCCTGTTTTCCCTGCACTGGTTCGACTTTCACGCCGAGGATCGATCACACCATGGTGGCAAGTGGAATAGCCCTGAGAGAAAGCCTCATGGGAAGACTCGAGGGGCAGATCCTTGATCACGGGACGGGAAGCGAGACACTGCTGCTCAGGAGGAAAGCGCACGTGATGACCCCACTCGAGCCGAGGACTGACGCCACTTGGGAGACTCCAGAAGTACGCCAAGATCCATGTCAGCACTGGAGAGCAATCCTCAGGTTCCGGTCCGACTCCACACAAGGACTTAGGCCCCGGCATCGACAGGAGAGGAATCCTGAGAGGGCCCCTAGCACCTCGCATGGCTGACACCAGAGCGGGTCCCTGAGGTCTCTGTCGAAACTCGAGAGCACCTGCCGCAACTGGAGAAAATCCAGGAGGTTCTCCCTCCAGGCGAGATGAGGCCCATTTCCGCTGAGGCGTCTCGAGGCTAATCACAACTAACCTCTGGAACTTCCAAAGGGTCCTTCACACCCTTGCTGCAAGTCAAGAAGTTCTCCGACATACCCATCTCCACTCGAGAGGAAGGACGAGGGTCCCGCCCACATCCAGTGGAGCCCCGTTTCCGCCTCGTAGCTCGAGAAGAGGATCCTTTCCCTTCGTCTTCGGGAAAGAATTCCAGGCCTTCGCGTCGCATATCAAGAGGAGGCGCTTTCAACAGGAAAGACGAGAGGAACTCCAGGCCTTGCCAGCATTCTAAGAGTCCCCCAGATGTCTAAGTCCATTCAGGAAGAACCTGTTTTCCCTGCACTGCCTCGACGTCCACGCCGAGGATCGACTCACACCACCGTGGCACGTGGGACAGCCCTGTTGGAAAGCCTCGTGGGAAAGCCTCAATGGAAAGCGACAGATCCCTTGATCCACACGTCAGCAAGCGTGACACTGCTGCTACAGCTCGTGAGGAAATGGCAGGTGCATGCCCCCACACGAGATGAGGAATGACTCCCCTGGCGAGACTCCAGAAGTACGGAAAGATTCATGTCAGCAATGGAGAGGCATCCTCAGGGTTGGCCCCGACTCCAAAAAGGTCTTAGGCCCCGGCATCGACGGGAGAGGAATCCCGAGAGGCTCCAGAGCAACTCGCTTGGGGACTGGCCTTTCCTGAGGCCACCAGAGCGGTCCCTGAGGTCCCGTCTTAAGTTGAGAGCACCTGCAACAACTCGAGAAAATCCAGGAGGTTCTCCCTCCAGGCGAGATGAGGCCCATTTCCGCTGAGGCGTCTCGAGGATAATCACACCTAATATCTGGAACTTCCAAAGGGTCCTTCACACCCTTGCTGCAACTCAAGAAGTTTCCCGACATACCCGTCTCCACTCGAGACGAAGCACGAGAGTCCCGCCCACATCCAGAGGAGCCCCGTTTCCGCCTCATAGCTAGAGAGGAGGGATCCTTTCCCTGCGTGGTCGGGAAAGAGTTCCGGCGTTCCCGTCGCATCTCAAGTGGAGGCGCTCTGCACAGGAAAGGCCAGAGGAACTCCACGGTCGTGTCACGATTCCCAGAGTCCCCCAGATGTCTCAGTCCATTCCAGGAAACCCTGTTTTCCCTGCACTGCCTCGACTTTCAAGCCGAGGATTGACTCACACCACGGTGGCACGTGGGACAGCCCTGAGGGAAAGCCTCATGGGAAAGCCTCGTGGGAAAGCACCGAGGAAAGCCACTGATCCATGATCCTCCCGACGGGAAGCATGATATTGCTGCTACAGCTCGGGAGGAAAGCAGAAGTGCATGCCTCCACACGAGACGAAGACTCACTCCTCAGGGGATACTCCAGAAGTACCCCAAGATCCATGTCAGCACTGGAGAGGAATCCTCAGGTTCCGGCAGCGACTCCACACAAGGTCTTAGGCCCCGACATTGACGGGAGAGGAATCCCGAGAGGCCCCGAGCAACTCGCATGGGGAGAGACCTTAACTGAGGCCACCAGAGCGGGTCCCTGAAGTCCCCGTCGTAAGTCTAGAGCACCTGCCGCAACTCGAGAAAATCCAGGAGGTTCTCCCCTCCAGGCGAGATGAGGCCCATTTCCGCTGAGGCGTCTCGAGGCTAATCACACCTAACCTCTGGAACTTTCAAAGGGTCCTTCACACCCTTGCTGCAACTCAAGAAGTTCCCCCACATACCGTCTCCACTCCAGAGGAAGCACGAGAGTCCCGCCCACATCCAGAGGAGCACCGTTTCCGCCTCCTAGCTTGAGAGGAGGGATCCTTTCCCTGCGTGATCGGGAAAAATTTCCCGGCGTTCCCGTCGCATCCCAAGAGGAGGCGCTCTCCACAGGAAAGGCGAGAGGAATTCCAGGGTCGTGACACCATTCCCAGAGTCCCCAGATGTCTCCGTGCATTCCAGGGAAACCTCTCTTCCCTGCACTGCCTCGGCTTTCAAGCCGAGGATCGACTCACACCACGGTGGCACGTGGGACAGCCCTGTGGGAAAGCCTCGTGGAAAGCCTCGTGGGAAAGCCTCGAGGGAAAGCCACAGATCCCTTGATCCACGCGAAGGGAAGCGTGACACTGCTCCTACAGCTCGGAAGGAAAGCCCAAGTGCATGCCCCCAATCTGACGAGGACTGACTCCCATGGGGAGACTCTAGAAGTACCCCTAAATCCATGTCAGCACTGGAGAGGAATCCTCAGATTCTGGCAACGACTCCACACAAGGACTTAGGCCCCGGGCATCAACGGGAGAGGAATCCTAAGAGGCCCCCGAGCAACTCGCATGGGGACTGGCCTTCCCTGAGGCCACCAGAGCTTGTCCCTGTGGTCCCCGTCCTACGTGGAAAGCACCTGCCGCAACTCGAGAAAATCCAGGAGGTTCTCCCCTTCAGGCGAGATGAGGCCCATTTCCGCTGAGGCGTCTCGAGGCTAATCACACCTAACCTCTGGAACTTCCAAAGGGTACTTCACACCCTTGCTGCAACTCAAGAAGTTCCCCGACATACCCGTCTTCACTCGAGAGGAAACACGAGAGTCCCGCCACATCCAGAGGAGCCCCGTTTCCGCCTCATAGCTCGAGAGGATTGATTCTCTCCCTGTGTCGTCGGGAAAGGATTCCTGGCGTTCCCACGCATCTGAACAGGAGGCGTTCTCCACAGGAAAGGCGAGAGGAAATCCAGGGTCGTGCCACCATTCCCAGAGTTCCCCAGATGTCTCAGTCCATTCCTGGGAAACCTGTTTTCCCTGCACTGCCTCGAATTTCAAGCCGAGGATCGATTCACACCACAGTGGCACGTGGGACAGCCTTGTGGGAAAGCCTCGTGGGAAAGCCTCGAGGGAAAGCCACAGATCCCTTGATCCACGCGAAGGGAAGCGCGACACTGCTGCTACAGTTCGAGAGGAAAGCCCATGTGCATGCCCCCACACGACGAGGAGGACTGACTCCCCTGGGGAGACTCCAGAGGTTCCCCAAGATCCATGTCAGCACTGGAGGGGAATCCTCAGGTTCCAGCAACGACTCCACACAAGGTCTTAGGCCCCGGCATCGACGGGAGACGAATCCGAGAGAGGCCCCCGAGCAACTCGCATGGGGACTGACCGTTCCTGAGGCCACCAGAGCGGGTCCCTGAGGTCCCCGTCGCAAGTCGAGAGCACCTGCCGCAACCCGAGAAAATCCAGGAGGTTGTCCCTGCAGGCGAGATGAGGCCCATTTCCAATGAGGCGTCTCGAAGCTAATCAAAACTAACCTCTGGAACTTCCAAAGGGTCCTTCACACCCTTGCTGCAACTCAAGAAGTTCCCGACATACCCATCTCCACTCGAGAGGGCACGACAGTCCCGCCCATCCAGAGGAGCCCCGTTTCTGCCTCCTAGCTCGAGAGGAGGGATCCTTTTCCTGCGTGGTCGGTCAAGTATTCCCAGCGTTCCGGTTGCATCTCAAGAGGAGGCGCTCTCCACAGGAAAGGCGAGAGGAACTCCAGGGTCGTGCCACCATTCCCAGAGTCCCAAAGATGTCTCAGTTAATTCCAATGAAAACTGTTTTCCCTGCACTGCCTCGACTTTCAAGCCGAGGATCGACTCACACCACGCTGGTACGTGGGACAGCCTGTGGGAAAGCCTCGTGGGAAAGCCTCTGGGAAAGCCTCGAGAGAAAGCCACAGATTCCTTGATCCACGCGAAGGGAAATGTGACACTGCTGCTACAGCTCGGGAGGAAAGTGCACGTGCATGCCCCCACTCGAGACGAGGACTGACACCCCTGGGGAGACTCCAGAAGTACCCAAGATCCATGTCAGCACTGGAGAGGAATCCTCATGTTCCGGAAACGAATCCACACAAGGTCTTAGGAACCGGCTTCGACGGGAGGAATCCTGAGAGGCCCCCGAGCAACTCGCATGGGGTCTGGCCTTCCTGAGGCCACCAAGAGCGGGGTCCCTGAGGTCCCCGTCGCAGTCGAGAGCACCTGCCGCAACTCGAGAAAATCCAGGAGGTTCTCCCTCAGGCGAGATGAGGCCCATTTCCGCTGAGGCGTCTGAGGCTAATCACACCTAACCTCTGGAACTTCCAAAGGGTCCTTCACCCCCTTGCTGCAACTTAAGAAGTTCCCCGACATACCCGTCTCCACTCGAGAGGAAGCACGGGAGTCCCGCCCACATCCAGAGGAGCCCCGTTTCCGCCTCCTAGCTCGAGAGGAGGGATCCTTTCCCTGCGTGGTCGGGAAAGAATTCCCGCGTTCCGGTCGCATTCAAGAGGAGGCGCTCTCCACAGGAAAGGCGAGAGGAACTCCAGGGTCGTGCCACCATTCCCAGAATCCCCCAGATGTCTCATTCCATTCCAGGGAAACCTGTTTTCCCTGCACTGCCTCGACTTTCAAGCCGAGGATCGACTCACACCACGGTGGCACGTGGGACAGCCCTGTGGGAAAGCCCTCGTGGGAAAGCCTCTGGGAAAGCCTCGAGGAAAGCCACAGATCCTTGATCCACTCGAAGGGAAAGTGACACTGCTGCTACAGCTCGGGAGGAAAGCACGTGCATGCCCCCACTCGAGACGAGGACTGACTCCCCTGGGGAGACTCCAGAAGTACCCAAGATCCATGTCAGCACTGGAGAGGAATCCTCAGGTTCCGGCAACGACTCCACACAAGGTCTTAGGCCCGGCATTGACAGGAGAGGAATCCCGAGAGGCCCCCGAGCAACTCGCATGGGGAGCCTTTCCTGAGGCCACCAGAGCGGGTCCCTGAGGTCCCCGTCGTAAGTCGAGAGCACCTGCCGCAACTCGAGAAAATCCAGGAGGTTCTCCCCTCCAGGCGAGATGAGGCCCATTTCCGCTGAGGCGTCTCGAGGCTAATCACACCTAACTCTGGAACTTCCAAAGGGTCCTTCACACCCTTGCTGCAACTCAAGAAGTTCCCCGACATACCCGTCTCCACTCGAGAGGAAGCACGAGAGTCCGCCCACATCCAGAGGAGCCCCATTCCGCCTCCTAGCTCGAGAGGAGGATCCTTTCCCTGCGTGATCGGGAAAAATTCCCGGCGTTTCCGTCGCAATCTCAAGAGGAGGCGCTCTCCACAGGAAAGGCGAGAGGAATCCAGGGTCGTGCCACATTCCCAGAGTCCCCAGATGTCTCAGTGCATTCAGGGAAACCTGTTTTCCCTGCACTGGCCTCGACTTTCAAGCCGAGGATCGACTCACACCACGGTGGCACGT
>NW_017203663.1:0-5944 GCF_001704415.2 Capra hircus | reverse complement strand
CCTCGTGGAAAAGCCTCTTGGGAAAGCGTCGAGGAAAGCCACAGATCCGTTGATCCACGCGAAGGGAAGCGTGACACTGCTGCTACAGCTCGGGAGGAAAGCGCACGTGCATGCCCCCACTCGAGTAGAGGACTGACTGCCTGGGGAGACTCCAGAAGTACCCCAAGATCTATGTCAGCACTGGAGAGGAATCCTCAGGTTACAGCACCGACTCCACACAAGACCTTAGTCTCCGACATCAAGGGGAGAGGAATCCCGAGAGGCCCCTGAGCTACTCACATGGGGACTGGCCTTTCCTGAGGCCAGCAGAACGGGTCCCTGAGGTCCCCGTCGTAAGTCGAGAGCACCTGCCGCAACTCGAGAAAATCCAGGGGGTTCTCCCCTCCAGGCGAGATGAGGCCCATTTCCACTGAGGCGTCTCGAGGCTAATTACACCCTAACCTCTGGAACTTCCAAAGGGTCCTTCACACCCTTGCCGCAACTCAGGAAGTTCCCCGACATACCCGTCTCCACTCGAGAGTAAGCACGAGATTCCCGCCACATCCAGCAGAGACCCGTTTCCGCCTCCTAGCTCGAGAGGAGGGATCCTTTCCCTGCGTGGTCGGGAAAGAATTCCCGGCGTTCCGTCACACATCTCACGAGGAGGCGCTCTCTACAGGAATGGGCGAGAGGAACTCCAGGGTCGTGCCACCATTCCCAGAGTCCCCAGATGTCTCAGTCCATTCCAGGGAAACCTGTTTTCCCTGCACTGTCTCGACTTTCTAGCCGAGAATGGACTCACACCACGGTGGCACGTGGGACATCCCTGTGGGAAAACCTCGTGGGAAAAGCCTCGTGGGAAAGCCTCGAGGGAAAGCCACAGATCCCTTGATCCAGGCGAAGGGATGCGTGACACTGCTGCTACAGCTCGGGAGGAAAGCGCACGTGCATGCCCCCACTCGAGACGAGGACTGACTCCCCTGGGGAGACTCCAGAAGTACCCCAAGAAGCATGTCAGCACTGAAGAGGAATCCTCAGATTCCGGCACGAAGCCACAAGGTCTTAGGCCCCGCATCGACGGGAGAGGAAACCCGAGAGGCACCCGTGCAACTCGCATGGGGACTGGCCTTTTCTGAGGCCACCAGAGCGGGTCCCTGAGGTCCCCGTCGTAAGTCGAGAGCACCTGTCGCAACTCGAGAAAATCCAGGAGGTTCTCCCTCCAGGCGAGATGAGGCCCATTTCCACTGAGACGTCTCGAGGCTAATCAAACCTAACCTATGGAACTTCCAAAGGGTCCTTCACACCCTTGCTGCAACTCAAGAAGTTCCCCGACATACCCGTCTCCACTCGAGAGGAAGCAGGAAAGTCCCGCCCACATCCAGAGGAGCCACGTTTCCTCCTCATTGCTCGAGAGGTTTGATCCTTTCCCTGCGTGGTCGGGAAAGAATTCGCGGCATTCCCGTCCCACATCAAGAGGCGCTCTCCAGAGGAAAAACGAGAGGAACTCCAGAGTCGTGCCCCCATTCCCAGAGTCCCCCAGATGTCTCAGTCCATTCCAGGGAAACCTGTATTCCTGCACTGCCTCGACTTTCAAGCCGAGGATCGACTCACACCACAGTGGCACGTGGGACAGCCCTGTGGGAAAGGCCTCGTGGAAAGCCTCGAAGGTAGGAAAGCCACAGATCAGTTGATACACGCGAAGGAAGCGTGACACTGTTGCTACAGCTCGGGAGGAAAAGCGCACGTGTATGCCCCACTCGAGTAGAGGACTGACTGCGCCTGGGGAGACTCCAGAAGTACCCAAGATCCATGTCAGCACTGGAGAGGAATCCTCAGGTTCCGGCACCGACTCCACACAAGATCTTAGGCCTGGCATCGACGGGAGAGGAATCCCGAGAGGCCCCGAGCAACTCGCATGGGACTGGCCTTTCCTGAGGCCACCAGAGCGGGTCCCTGAGGTCCCATCGTAAGTTGAGAGCACCTGCCGCAACTCTAGAAAATCCAGGAGTTCTCCCTCAGGCGAGATGAGGCCCATTTCCACTGAGGGTCTCGAGGCTAATTACACCTAACCTCTGGAACTTCCAAAGGGTCCTTCACACCTTGCGCAACTCAAGAAGTTCCCGACATACCCGTCTCCACTCGAGAGGAAGCACGAGAATCCCGCCCACATCCAGAGGAGCCCTGTTTCCTCCTCCTACTCGAGGGAGGGATCCTTCCTGCGTGGTCGGGAAAGAATTCCGGCATTTCCGTCGCATCTCAAGAGGAGGCTCTCTCACAGGAAGGCGATAGGAACTCCAGGGTCGTGCCACCATTCCAGAGTCCCCAGATGTCTCGTCCGTTCCAGGGAAACCTGTTTTCCCAGCACTGCGTCGACTTTCAATCTGAAGATCGACTCACACCACGGTGGCACGTTGGACAGCCTGTGGGAAAGCCTCGTGGGAAAGCCTCGAGGGAAAGCACAGATCCCTTGATCCACGCGAATGGAAGCGCGACAGTGCTGCTACAACTCGAGAGGAAAGCGCACGTGCATGCCCCCACTCGAGAGGAGGACTGACTCCCCTGGGAGACTCCAGAAGTACCCAAGATCCATGTCAGCACTGGAGAGGAATCCTCAGGTTCCGGCACTGATTCCACACAAGGTCTTAGGCCCCGGCATCGACGGAGAGGAATCCCGAGAGGCCCCGAGCAACTCGCATGGGGACTGGCCTTTCCTGAGGCCACCAGAGCGCGGTCCTGAGGTCCAGTCGTAAGTCGAGAGCACCTGCCGCAACTCGAGAAAATCCATTAGGTTCTCCCCTCCAGGCGAGATGAGGCCCTTTTCCGATGAGGCTCCTCAAGGCTAATCACAATTAAACGCTGGAATTTCCCACGGGTCCTTCCACCCCTTGCTGCAACTCAAGAAGTTCCCGTCATACCCGACTCCACTCGAGAAGAAGGACGAGAGTCCCGCCCACATACAGAGGAGCCCCGTTTCCGCCTCATAGCTCTAGAGGAGGGATCCTTTCCTTGCGTGGTCTGGAAAGTATTCCCGGCGTTTCCGTCGCATCTCAAGAGGAGGCGCTCTCCACTTGAAACGGGAGAGGAACTCCAGGTTCGTGGCCACCCGTTCCCACACTCCCCAGATGTCTCATTCCATTCCACAGAAAACATTTTTCCCTACACTGCCTCGACTTTCAAGCTGAGGATCGATCACACCACGGTGGATGTGGGACAGCCCTGTGGGAAAGCCTCGTCGGAAAGTCTCCTGAGAAAGCTCTCGAGGAAAGCCACAGATCCCATGATCCACGCGAAGGGAAGCTTGACACTGCTGCTACAGCTCGGGTGAAAACCCACGTGCATATCTCCACTCGCGACGAGAATGACTCCCTGGGAGGACTCCAGAAGTACCAAGATCCATGTCAAGCACTGGAGAGGAATCCTCAGGATCCGACACAGACTCCACACAAGGTCCCAGGCCCGGCATCGACGGGAGAGGAATCCCGGGAGGCCCACGAGCAACTGCATGGGGACTGGCCTTTCCTGAGGCCACCAGAGCGGGTCCCTGAGGTCCCAGTCGTAAGTCGAGAGCACCTGCCGCAACTCGAGAAAATCCAGGAGGTTCTCCCCTCCAGGCGAGATGAGGCCCATTTCTGCTGAGGCGTCTCGAGGCTAATCACACCTAACCTCTCGAACTTCCGAAGGGTCCTTCACACCCTTGCTGCAACTCAGAAGTTCCCGACATACCCGTCTCCACTCGAGAGGAAGCACGAGAGTCCGCCAAATCCAGAGCAGCCCGTTTCCGCTCATACCTCGAGCGAGGGATCCTTTCCCTGCGTGTTCGGGAAAGAATTCCCGGCGTTCCCGTCGCATCTCAAGAGGAGGCGCTCTCCACTGGATAGGCGAGAGGAACTCCAGGGTCTTGCCACCATTCCCAGAGTCCCCCAGATGTCTCAGTCCATTCCAGAGAACCTGTTTCCCTGCATTGCGTCGACTTTCAAGCGAGGATCGACTCACACCACGGTGGCACGTGGACAGCCTGTGGAAAGCCTCGTGGAAAAGCCTCTTGGGAAAGCGTCGAGGGAAAGCCACAGATCCGTTGATCCACGCGAAGGGAAGCGTGACACTGCTTGCTACAGCTCGGGAGGAAAGCGCACGTGCATGCCCCACTCGAGTAGAGGACTGACTGCCCTGGGAGACTCCAGAAGTACCCAAGATCTATGTCAGCACTGGAGAGGAATCTCAGGTTACAGCACCGACTCCACACAAGACCTTAGTCTCCGACATCAAGGGGAGAGGAATCCGAGAGGCCCTGAGCTACTCACATGGGGACTGGCCTTTCCTGAGGCCAGCAGAACGGGTCCCTGAAGTCCCCGTCGTAAGTCGAGAGCACCTGCCGCAACTCGAGAAAATCCAGGGGGTTCTCCCCTCCAGGCGAGATGAGGCCCATTTCCACTGAGGCGTCTCGAGGCTAATTACACCTAAACCTCTGGAACTTCCAAAGGGTCCTTCACACCCTTGCCGCAACTCAGGAAGTTCCCCGACATACCCGTCTCCACTCGAGAGTAAGCACGAGATTCCCGCCCACATCCAGCAGAGACGCCGTTTCCGCCTCCTAGCTCGAGAGGAGGGATCCTTTCCCTGCGTGGTCGGGAAAGAATTCGCGGCGTTCCGCGTCACATCTCACGAGGAGGCGCTCTCTACAGGAATGGCGAGAGGAACTCCAGGGTCGTGCCACGCATTCCCAGAGTCCCCCAGATGTCTCAGTCCATTCCAGGGAAACCTGTTTTCCCTGCACATGTCTCGACTTTCTAGCCAAGTATGGACTCACACCCACGGTGGCACGTGGACATCCCTGTGGGAAAACCTGCGTGGGAAAGCCTCGTGGGAAAGCCTCGAGGGAAAGCCACAGATCCCTTGATCCAGGCGAAGGGAATGCGTGACACTGCTGCTAGCAGCTCGGGAGGAAAGCGGCACGTGCATGCCCCACTCGAGACGAGGACTGACTCCCCTGGGGAGACTCCAGAAGTACCCAAGAAGCATGTCAGCACTGAAGAGGAATCCTCAGATTCCGGCACCGAAGCCACACAAGGTCTTAGGCCCCGGCATCGACGGAGAGGAACCCGAGAGGCACCCCGTGCAACTCGCATGGGGACTGGCCTTTTCTGAGGCCACCAGAGCGGGTCCTGAGGTCCCCGTCGTAAGTCGAGAGCACCTGTCGCAACTCGAGAAAATCCAGGAGGTTCTCCCCTCCAGGCGAGATGAGGCCCATTTCCACTGAGACGTCTCGAGGCTAATCAAACCTAACCTATGGAACTTCCAAAGGGTCCTTCACACCCTTGCTGCAACTCAAGAAGTTCCCCGACATACCCGTCTCCACTCGAGAGGAAGCAGGAAAGTCCCGCCCACATCCAGAGGAGCCACGTTTCCTCCTCATTGCTCGAGAGGTTTTGATCCTTTCCCTGCGTGGTCGGAAAAGAATTCGCGGCATTCCCGTCCCACATCAAGAGGAGGCGCTCTCCAGAGGAAAAACGAGAGGAACTCCAGAGTCGTGCCCCATCCCAGAGTCCCCAGATGTCTCAGTCCATTCCAGGGAAACCTGTATTCCCTGCACTGCCTCGACTTTCAAGCCCGAGGATCGACTCACACCACAGTGGCACGTGGGACAGCCCTGTGGGAAAGCCTCGTGGGAAAGCCTCTTGCGAAAGCCTCGAGGGAAAGCCACGATCAGTTGATACACGCGAAGGAAGCGTGACACTGTTGCTACAGCTCGGGGAGCTCAAGGAAGCGCACGTGTATGCCCCACTCGAGTAGAGGACTGACTGCCCTGGGGAGACTCCAGAAGTACCCCAAGATCCATGTCAGCACTGGAGAGGAATCCTCAGGTTCCGCACGACTCCACACAAGATCTTAGGCCCTGGCATCGACGGGAGAGGAATCCCGAGAGGCCCCCGAGCAACTCGCATGGGGACTGGCCTTTCCTGAGGCC
>NW_017203662.1:0-5945 GCF_001704415.2 Capra hircus | reverse complement strand
GTAAGTCGAGAGCACCTGCCGCAACTCGAGAAAATCCAGGAGGTTCTCACCTCCAGGCGAGATGAGGCCCATTTCCGCTGAGGCGTCTCGAGACTAATCACACCTAACCTCTGGAACTTCCAAAGGGTCCTTCACACCCTTGCTGCAACTCAGGAAGATCCCCGACATACCCGTCTCCACTCGAGAGGAAGAACGAGAGTCCGCCACATCCAGAGGAGCCACGTTCGCCTCCTAGCTCGAGAGGAGGGATCCTTTCCCCTGCGTGGTCGTGAAAGAATTCCCGGCGTCCCGTCGCATCTCAAGAGAGGTGCTCTCCACAGGAAAGGCGAGAGGAACTCCAGGGTCGTGCAACCATTCCCAGAGTCCCCCAGATGTCTCAGTCCATTCCAGGGAAACCTGTTTTCCCTGCCCTGCCTCGACTTTCAAGCCGAGGATCGACTCACACCACGGTGGCACGTGGGACAGCCCTGTGGATAAGACTCGTGGGAAACCCTGTGGGAAAGCCTAGTGTGAAAGTCACAGAGGAACTCGAGGGTCGTGCCACCATTCCAGAGTCCGCCAGAAAATTCCTTGTCGGGAATTTTATTGGCCTTCCGCGTAAACCTAGCTATTCAGCCTTTTTCCTCCAGTTAATCTTCTTACTACCTATAATTTCTTAATCTAATCTTACATTAATAAATACACAAGACTTTCCACGTCAACGCCGTCCATCCGTCAAATCCCTGGATGCAGCGTGGCTGGACACCGGCACACTGAGATATCTGGGGACTCTTGGAATGATGGCACGACACTGGAGTTTCTCTCGCCTTTCCTGTGGAGAGCGCTCCTCATGAGATGCGACGGGAACACCGGGAATTCTTTCCGGAACATACAGGGAAAGGATACCTGACCGCGAGGTACGAGGCTGAAACGGGGCTCCTCTGGATGTGGTCGGGACTCTTGTTCTTCCTCTCGAGTGGAGAGGGGTATGTCGGGGATCTTCTTGAGTTGCAGCAAGGGTGTGAAGGACCCTTTGGAAGTTCCAGAGGTTAGGTGTGATTAGACTCGAGACGCCTCAGCGGAAATGGGCCTCATCTCGACTGCAGGGGAGTAACCTCCTGGGTTTTCTCGAGTTTCAGCAGGTGCTCTCCAGTTACGACCGGGACTTATGTAACCCGCTCTGGTCCGCTCAGGTAATGCCAGTCGACTTGCGAGTTGCTTAGGGGCCTCTCGGGATTCCTCTCCGGTCGATGACGGGGCCTAAGACCTTGTTTGGAATCAGGTGCCCGAACCTGAGGTTTCCTCTCCAGTGCTGACATGGATCTTGGGGTACTACTGGAGTCTCCACAGGGTAGTCATCTTCATCTCCAATGGGGGCATGCACGTGCGCTTTTCTCCCGAGCATTAGGAGCAGCAGTCAATTTTCCCGTTGGGTTGATCAAGGGGTTTCTTGTTTTCCCTCGAGGCTTTCCCACGAGGCTTTCCCACGAGGCTTTCCCACAGGGCTGTCCCACGTGCCACCATCGTGTGAGTCAGGTCCTCCGCGTGAACGTCGAGGCAGTGCAGGGTAAACAAGTTCCTCTGGAAAGGACTGAGACATCTGGGGGACTCTTGGAATGGTGGAACGACCCTGGAGTTCCTCTCACCTTTCTTGTGGAGCGTGCCTCCTCTTGAGATGCGACAGGTACGACAGGAATTTTTCCCGGCCAATCAGGGAAAGGATCCCTTATCTTGAGCCAGGAGGGGGAATTGGGGCTCCTCTGGATGTGGGTGGTACCCTGGTGATTCCTATGGAGTGGCGACGGGTCTCTCCTGGAACCTCTTGAGTTGCAGCTAGGGTGTGAAGGACCCTTTGGAAGTTCCAGAGGTTAGGTGTGATTAGCGTCGAGACGACTCAGCGGAAATGGGCCTCATCTCGCCTGGAGGGGAGAACCTAATGGATTTTCTCTAGTTGCGGCAGGTGCTCTCGACTTACGACGGGGACCTCAGGGACCCGCTCTGGTGGCCTCAGGAAAGGCCAGTCCCCATGCGAGTTGCTCGGGGGCCTCTCGGGATTCCTCTAAGGTCGAATGCCGGGGCCTAAGACCTTGTGTGGAGTCGGTGCCGGAACCTGAGGATTCCTCTGCAGTGTGGACATGGATCTTGGGGTACTTCTGGAAGTCTCCCCAGGGGAGTTAGTCGTCGTCTTGTGTGGGGGCATGAACGTGCGCTTTCCTCCCGAGCTGTAGCAGCAGTGTCACGGCTTCCCTTTGCATGGAACAAGGGATCTGTGGCTTTCCCTCGTGGCTTTCCCACGAGGCTTTCCCACAGGGCTGTTTCATGTGCCATCGTGGTGTGAGTCGATCTTCGGCTAGAAATTCGAGGCAGTGCAGGGAAATCAGGTTTCCCTGAAATGGACTGAGACATCTGGGCGGACTCTGGGAATGGTGGCACGACCCTGGAGTTCCTCTCGCCTTTCCTGTGGAGAGCGCCTCCTCTTGAGATGCGCCAGGAACGACCAGGAATTCTTTCTTGTCTACGCAGGGAAAGGATCCCTCCTCTCGAGCTAGGGAGGCGGAAACGGGGCTCCTCTGGATGTGGGCGGGTCTCTGGTGCTTCCTCTCGTGTGGAGACGGGTATGTCGATGAACTTCTTGAGTTGCAGCAAGGGTGTGAATGGACCCTTTGGAAGTTCCAGAGGTTTAGGTGTGATTAGACTCGAGACGCCTCAGCGGAAATGGGCCTCATCTCGCCTGCAGGGGAGAACTCCAGAGTCCATAGACGAATTAACCCTCTGGTCCTCAGTGCATCGACTGCGAGTGCAACCTCGGATCCTCTCTGGCGAGGATGCTTGTGGAGCTCCAGTTACGATCCTGGCACTGGAGGGACTAGTCCACCACCACGGTCAGCTCTCCGAGAGTCCGAACCCCTTAGCAACTCGCAAGTCGACTGGCATTTCCTGAGTGGACCAGAGCGGGTTACATAAGTCCCGGTCGTAACTGGAGAGCACCTGCTGAAACTCGAGAAAATCCAGGAGGTTCTCCCCTGCAGGCGAGATGAGGCCCCATTTCCGCTGAGGCGTCTCGAGTCTAATCACACCTAACCTCTGGAACTTCCAAAGGGTCCATCACACCCTTGCTGCAACTCAAGAAGTTCATCGACATACCCGTCTCCACACGAGAGGAAGCACCAGAGACCCGCCCACATCCAGAGGAGGCCCCGTTTCCGCCTCCTAGCTCGAGAGGAGGGATCCTTTCCCTGCGTAGACAAGAAAGAATTCCTGGCGTTCCTGGCGCATCTCAAGAGGAGGCGCTCTCCACAGGAAAGGCGAGAGGAACTCCAGGGTCGTGCCACCATTCCCAGAGTCCGCCCAGATGTCTCAGTCCATTTCAGGGAAACCTGATTTCCCTGCACTGCCTCGAATTTCTAGCCGAAGATCGACTCACACCACGATGGCACATGAAACAGCCCTGTGGGAAAGCCTCGTGGGAAAGCCACGAGGGAAAGCCACAGATCCCTTGTTCCATGCAAAGGGAAGCGTGACACTGGCTGCTACAGCTCGGGAGGAAAGCGGCACGTTCATGCCCCCACACAAGACGACGACTAACTCCCCTGGGGAGACTTCCAGAAGTACCCCAAGATCCATGTCCACACTGGCAGAGGAATCCTCAGGTTCCGGCACCGACTCCACACAAGGTCTTAGGCCCCGGCATCGACGCTTAGAGGAATCCCGAGAGGCCCCCGAGCAACTCGCATGGGACTGGCCTTTCCTGAGGCCACCAGAGCGGGTCCCTGAGGTCCCCGTCGTAAGTCGAGAGCACCTGCCGCAACTAGAGAAAATCCATTAGGTTCTCCCCTCCAGGCGAGATGAGGCCCATTTCCGCTGAGTGCGTCTCGACGCTAATCACACCTAACCTCTGGAACTTCCAAAGGGTCCTTCACACCCTAGCTGCAACTCAAGAGGTTCCAGGAGAGACCCGTCGCCACTCCATAGGAATCACCAGGGTACCACCCACATCCAGAGGAGCCCCAATTCCCCCTCCTGGCTCAAGATGAGGGATCCTTTCCCTGATTGGCCGGGAAAGAATTCCTGTCGTACCTGTCGCATCTCAAGAGGAGGCACGCTCCACAAGAAAGGTGAGAGGAACTCCAGGGTCGTTCCACCATTCCAAGAGTCCCCCAGATGTCTCAGTCCTTTCCAGAGGAACTTGTTTACCCTTCACTGCCTCGACGTTCACGGGGAGGACTGACTCACACGATGGTGGCACGTGGGACAGCCCTGTGGGAAAGCCTCGTGGGAAAGCCTCGTGGGAAAGCCTCGAGGGAAAACAAGAAACCCCTTGATCAACCCAACGGGAAAATTGACTGTGCTCCTAATGCTCGGGAGAAAAGCGCACGTGCATGCCCCATTGGAGATGAAGATGACTACCCCTGTGGAGACTCCAGTAGTACCCCAAGATCCATGTCAGCACTGGAGAGGAAACCTCAGGTTCGGGCACCGATTCCAAACAAGGTCTTAGGCCCCGTCATCGACCGGAGAGGAATCCCGAGAGGCCCCTTAGCAACTCCAAGTCGACTGGCATTACCTGAGCGGACCAGAGCGGGTACATAAGTCCCGGTCGTAACTGGAGAGCACCTGCTGACACTCGAGAAAACCCAGGAGGTTCTCCCCTGCAGTCGAGATGAGGCCCATTTCCGCTGAGGCGTCTCGAGTCTAATCACACCTAACCTCTGGAACTTCCAAAGGGTCTTCACACCCTTGCTGCAACTCAAGAAGATCCCCGACATACCCCTCTCCACTCGAGAGGAAGAACAAGAGTCCGACCACATCCAGAGGAGCCCCGTTTCAGCCTCGTACCTCGCGGTCAGGTATCCTTTCCCTGTATGTTCCGGAAAGAATTCCCGGTGTTCCCGTCGCATCTCATGAGGAGGCGCTCTCCACAGGAAAGGCGAGAGAAACTCCAGTGTCGTGCCATCATTCCAAGAGTCCCCAGATATCTCAGTGTGCCGGTGTCCAGCCACGCTGCATCCAGGGAATTCGACGGATGGACGGCGTTGACGTGGAAAGTCTTGTGTATTTATTAATGTAAGATTAGATTAAGAAATTATAGGGTAGTAAGAAGATTAACTGGAGGAAAAGGCTGAATAGCTAGGTTTACGCGGAAGGCCAATAAAATTCCCGACAAGGAATTTTCTGGCGGACTCTGGGAATGGTGGCACGACCTCGAGTTCCTCTGTGACTTTCACACTAGGCTTTCCCACAGGCTTTCCCACGAGTCTTATCCACAGGGCTGTCCCACGTGCCACCGTGGTGTGAGTCGATCCTCGGCTTGAAAGTCGAGGCAGGCAGGGAAAACAGGTTTCCCTGGAATGGACTGAGACATCTGGGGACTCTGGGAATGGTTGCACGACCCTGGAGTTTCCTCTCGCCTTTCCTGTGGAGAGCACCTCCTCTTGAGATGCGACGGGACGCCGGAATTCTTTCACGACCACGCAGGGAAAGGATCCCTCCTCTCCGAGCTAGGAGGCGGAAACGTGGCTCCTCTGGATGTGGGCGGGACTCTCTTCCTCTCGAGTGGAGACGGGTATGTCGGGGATCTTCCTGAGTTGCAGCAAGGGTGTGAAGGACCCTTTGGAAGTTCCAGAGGTTAGGTGTGATTAGTCTCGAGACGCTCAGCGGAAATGGGCCTCATCTCGCCTGGAGGGGAGAACCTCCTGGATTTCTCGAGTTGCGGCAGGTGCTCTCGACTTACGACGGGGACCTCAGGACACGCTCTGGTGGCCTCAGGAAAGGCCAGTCCCCATGCGAGTTGCTCTGGGGGCCTCTCGGATTCCTCTCCTCGATGCCGGGGCCAAAGATCTTGTGTGGAGTCGGTGCCGGAACCTGAGGATTCCTCTCCATGCTGACATGGATCTTGGGTACTTCTGGAGTCTCTCCAGGGGAGTCAGTCCTCGTCTCGAGTGGGGGCATCATTTGCGCTTTCCTCC
>NW_017203661.1:0-5945 GCF_001704415.2 Capra hircus | reverse complement strand
GCCTAGGTCTGTCAGGAAAATTCTTGGCTTTGACGGGATCCCACCCGGTGTGTGAACCTGCATACCCGACCTAGGCCACAGGCACCTGTTTTTGCTCGAGTGGGTCCTGGAGGGGTGCAGCATAGGAGCTTAAAAATCCATCCAAATTTGTCTTTTTTTTTTTTACCTCGGAGAGAACGAGTTTGCTCCACCTCCACCCTTTGGCAGTGTGGAGGGAAGAGGGCACCACCCTCTTCCCAAAGGGGACATAGGGCCTACCAGGAGAGAAAGGCCCCTGAGGAGCTGAGCCCAGGTAGGGCAGCCAGTGATGTCAAGCACACTCCCGCTGCTTGCTTCTTCATGGGCACTCCCACGATCTGCTAGGAATGTCTTTGCAAGGATCTCAAAGGGAAGGGGAGATACATGGCCCTGTCTCTGGAACTTCAGTCCTCTGAGCAGATCTGGAGGTCTTGAGTTGTATAAGCAAACCTTTCCTTCCAAATAGAGGCTTGCAAACACACCCCCGGTGGTTGCCTCTCTTCCCCGAAGAAGTCTTTCTTTCCCCACATGCTCGCGAACTCCCTGTCCCAACCTCAAGAATAGCGCTTCTTGCCATTCCTTTCTTAGAGGCAGTTATCCCTGAGCTTGGGGCCGTAGGGAGTAGCCCCACACTCACAGGGAAAGGCAAAGACTCCTCCATACATCTCCTCTATCCCCTTTGCTCTGGAGGAGAAGCTCTAGTGAGCCTAGGTCTTTCAGAAAATTCTTGGCTTGGACAGGATCTCACCCTGTTTGTGAACCTGCATACCCAACCAGGGGCCACAGAGCACCTGTTTCAGTAAAGTGGGCCCTGAAAGGGTGCAGCCTAGCAAGAGCTTGAAAATCCATTCAATTGCTGTTTTTGTACCTCTGACAGAGCGAGCTTGCTCCACCCTTTGGCAGTGAGGAGAAAAGAGGCATGACACCCTCCCCAAGGGGACATGGGGCCTACTTCGAGAGGAAAGGCCCCTTGTGGAGCTGAGGCCAGGAAGGCACACAGTCGTGTCAAACACACTCCCACTGCTTGCTTCTTCAGGGGCACTCCCGCTATCAGCTAGGAATGTCTTTGCCAATGATCACAAAGGGAAGGGGGAGATACAGGGCCCTGCTTCTGGACCTCCGGTGCTCTGAGCAAAATCTCGAGGTCTCCCGTCAAGGTCAAGGTCAAGTTCAAGTTCAGGTCCAAGTTCAAGTTCAAGTCAAGGTTCAAGTCAAGTTCAAGGTTCAAGTTCAAGTTCAAGTTTCAAGATCAAGTTAAGTTTAAGTTCAAGTTCAAGGTCAACTTCAAGGTCAAGGTCAAGTCAGGTCAAGTCAAGGTCAAGGTCAAGGTCAAATCAAGGTCAAGTCAAAGTTCAAGGTCAAGTCAAGGTCAAGTTCAAGTTCAAGGGCAGGGCAAGGCCAAGCCCAAGACCAAGGCAAGGGCAACGGCAACGCCAAGGGCAAGGCCAAGGCCCAGGCCAAGGCAAAGGGCAAGGCCACCAAAGCGACGCCCAAACCCCGTAACGCCTGACAAAAGGCAGAAGCCACTAGGCCCCTGTGCAGAGGAAGCCACTGAAGGCAGCAAGGCCACAGAGCTCCCCGACTCCCATTCCCACATGAAGATGTGAGGATAAAGGGCCTCATCCCAGCAAAGCACCCGCTCCCACCACCCCCCAACCCCGGCCCCCGCCCCCCGCAGCACGCCCCCCTGAAACAACACTGTCTTCCCAGAAAAAGAGAACGGAGAAGCCATGTGTGTGCCAAAGGAGCAAGATGAACGAACGATGCCACGCCCTCCGAATTTGGGCACACCTGACGCCTCGGAACCCCGGGCCTGGCCGATGGGTCCCAGCCGTTCTCGGGTGGGGGGGGTCAACACATTGGCCGAGAGCCCTTGCCCAGGCCACCCGCAAATCCCCTGAGATGTGATCCGACCACAGGGACCGAGGGCAAACGTACCGCTTGAGGTGCTGGAGGAGCCGGACGAAGCCATGGTGGGAGAGGCACACGGGCACGCTGCAGACTGCTGGCCGAGTGGGCGGGGACCCAGCAGCTCAGGACTCTGGAGAACGGGAGGCGTCTCCGCCACCATTGACGTCAATAGGGTTTGGGTGGGTAGATGGAGGGGGCCGCCCCTGGCCTCTTTCCAAGCAGAGACCCTGGACGGAGTCCCGTGGAGCGAGTGGGCTTTTCCCGGGCACGGCTGTGCCCTGGACCGCCAAGATCCCCGTTGGGGTGGGCGGGCAGTTCGGGGGCTTTGGTTTGTGGCCCTCCCTCGCAGCGGGGGGTGGGTTCAACCCCGAGTGGATCAATCAGGGGCCCTCAGCAGTGCCAAGGGAACTCACCGCCCAGGAAACGCCCCTAGGTCCCTTTGAATTGGCCACCAACGCCCCCTTTCCCAGCCTGCCTTGCTCTGAGATTTCCCGCCTTTTCACATTCCACAGGTCCCTGGTCCTCGACTGTCCCCCGCTGGCTCCTCCGAGGCATTCCGGGACACCAGACGCTCTCTCCAGCGCCTCCACCTAGATCCCTCGCTGTCCTCGCCTCCGTTTCCCCCATGCCCCTCCCCAACTCCTCCGTGGGCTCTTGGCATCCTTTCCCTACAGCAGTCCCAGAGTGCCACCCCGAGGGCTTTGAGTTGCCTGGAGCCCAAGGCTCCGGCCAGAGACCTGAGGGGCCAGCGTCTGGACTGGCAGCTAATGCCATTTGGGGCTTTTCTCACGTGGAGCCTGAGGCCCGCACCTCCGCGGGCAACCCCCAGCGCGAGTGCCCTGGAGATACCCGCCCAAGGGGACAGTGTATCCCCTACTGTGGGGAAGGAGGTTCCTGTTTTCCCTGCACTGGTTCGACTTTCACGCCGAGGATCGACTCACACCATGGTGGCAAGTGGAATAGCCTTGTGGGAAAGCCTCATGGGAAAGACTCCAGGGAAAGCCACAGATTCCTTGATCCACGAGAAGGGAAGCGTGACACTGCTGCTACCGCTCGGGAGGAAAGCGCACGTGCATGACCCCACTCGAGCCGAGGACTGACGCAAGCTTGGGAGACTCCAGAAGTACGCCAAGATCCATGTCAGCACTGGAGAGGAATCCTCAGGTTCCGGTCCCGACTCCACACAAGGTCTTAGGCCCCGGCATCGACCGGAGAGGAATCCTGAGAGGCCCCCTAGCACCTCGCATGGGGACTGGCCTTTCCTGAGGTCACCAGAGCGGGTCCCTGAGGTCTCCGTCGTAACTCGAGAGCACCTGCCGCAACTCGAGAAAATCCAGGAGGTTCTCCCCTCCAGGCGAGATGAGGCCCATTTCCGCTGAGGCGTCTCGAGGCTAATCACACCTAACCTCTGGAACTTCCAAAGGGTCCTTCACACCCTTGCTGCAAGTCAAGAAGTTCTCCGACATACCCATATCCACTCGAGAGAAGGACGAGGTTCCCGCCCATATCCAGCGGAGCCCCGTTTCCGCCTCGTAGCTCGAGAAGAGGGATCCTTTCCCTTCGTCGTCGGGAAAGAATTCCCGGCCTTCCCGTCGCATCTCAAGAGGAGGCGCTCTCCACAGGAAAGACGAGAGGAACTCCAGGGCCTTGCCAGCATTCCAAGAGTCCCCCAGATGTCTAAGTCCATTCCAGAAGAAACTGTTTTCCCTGCACTGCCTCGACGTTCACGCCGAGGATCGACTCACACCACCGTGGCACGTGGGACAGCCCTGTTGGAAAGCCTCGTGGGAAAGCCTCAATGGAAAGCGACAGATCCCTTGATCCACACGTCGGCAAGCGTGACACTGCTGCTGCAGGTCGTGAGGAAATGGCAGGTGCATGCCCCCACACGAGATGAGGACTGACTCCCCTGGTGAGACTCCAGAAGTACGGAAAGATTCATGTCAGCACTGGAGAGGCATCCTCAGGGTCTGGCCCCGACTCCACACAAGGTCTTAGGCACCGGCATCGATGGGAGAGGAATCCCTAAAGGCCCCCTGGTAACTCGCATGGGGACTGGCCTTTCCTGAGGCCACCAGAGCGGGTCCCTGAGGACCCGTCGTAACTCGAGAGCACCTGCCGCAACTGGGTAAAATCCAGGAGGTTCTCCCCTCCAGGCGGGATGAGGCCCATTTCCTCTGAGGTGTCTGGAGGCTCATCACACCTAACCTCTGGAAATTAAAAAGGGTCCTTGCTGCAACTCAAGAAGTTCCCCGACATACCCGTCTCCACACGAGAGGAAGCACGAGGGTCCCGCCCACATTCAGAGGAACCCCGTTTCCGAGATGAAGGATCCTATCCTGCTTAGTCAGGAAAGATTTTTCGGCGTTCCCATGGCATCTCAAGAGCAAGGGTTCTCAATAGGAAAGGCAAGAGGAACTCCAGGGTCGTGCCACCATTTCAAGAGTCCCCCAGATGTCTCAGTCCATTTCAGAGGAACCCGTTTTCCCAGCACTGCCTCGACTTTCACGCCGAGGATCCACTCACACCATGGTGGCATGTGGGACAGCCCTGTGAGAAAGCCTCGAGGGAAAGCCACAGATCCCTTGATCCCCGGGACGGGAAGCGTGACACATCTGCTACACTGTCCCTGAGGTCACGGTCGTATGTCGAGAGTACCTGCCGCAACTCGAGAAAATCCAGGAGGTTCTCTGCTCCAGTCGAGATGAGGCCCATTTTCTCTGCGGCGTCTCGAGAGTAATCACAACTAAACTCTGGAACTTCCAAAGTGTCCTAAACACCCTTGCTAAAACTCAAGAAGTTCCCCGACATACCCGTCTCCACTCCAGAGGAAGCACGAGGGTCCGGCAACCGCCAGAGGAGCTCCGTTTCCTCCTCCAAGCTCGAGATGAGGGATCCTTCCCTGCTTCCTCGGGAAAGAATTCCCGACGTTTCGACGCATCTCAAGAGGAGGCGCGCTGCACAGGAAAGGCGAGAGGAACTCATGGGTCGTGCCACCATTCCAAGAGTCCCCCAGATGTCTCAGTCCATTCCAGAGGATCCTGTTTTCCCTGCACTGCTTCGACTTTCACGCTGAGGATCGACTCACACCTGGTGGCACGTGTGACAACCCTGTGGGAAAGCCTCGTGGGAAAGCCTCGAGGGAAAGCCACAGATCCCTTAATCCACGCGACGGGAAGCGTGACACTGCTGCTACAGCACGGGAGGAAAGCGCACGTGCATGCCCCTACTCGAGACGAGAACTGACTCCCCTGGGGAGACTCCAGAAATACCCCAAGATGCATGTCAGCCCTGGAGAGGAATCCTCAGGTTCCGGCCCCGACTCCACACAAGGTCTTAGGCCCTGGCATCGACGGGAGAGGAATAGCGACAGGACCTCTAGCAACTCACATGGGGACTGGCCTTTCCTGAGGTAACCAGAGCGGGTCCATGAGGTCCCCGTCGTAAGTCGAGAGCACCTGCCGCAACTCGGTAAAATCCAGGAGGTTCTCCATGCAGGTGAGATGAGGCCCGTTTCCACTGATGTGTCTCGAGGCTAATCACACGTGAACTCTGGAACTTCTAAAGAGTCTTTCACAGTCATGCTGCAACTCAAGAAGTTCCCCGACATACCCGTCTCCACTCAAGAGGAAGCACGAGGGTCCCGGCCACATCCAGAGGAGCTCCGTTTCCGGCTCGTAGCTCGAGAGGAGGGATCCTTTCCCTGTGTGGTTGGGAAGAATTCCCGGCGTTCCCGTCGCATCTCAAGATGAGGCGCTCTCCACAGGAAAGGCGAGAGGAACTCAGGGTCGTGCCACCATTCCCAGAGTCCCCCAGATGTCTCAGTCCATTCCAGGGAAACCTGTTTTCCCTGCACTGCCTTGACTTTCAAGCCGAGGATCGACTCACACCACGGTGGCACGTGGGACAGCCCTGTGGGAAAGCCTCGTGGAAAGCCCCGTGGGAAAGCCTCGTGGAAGGGAAACACAGAGATCCCTGAAGCCACGGAAGCGGGGAAGCGGACACCCTTACTCCAC
>NW_017203660.1:0-5946 GCF_001704415.2 Capra hircus | reverse complement strand
AGCCCTGTGAGAAAGCCTCGTGGGAAAGCCTCGTGGGAAAGCCTTATGGAAAGCCTCGAGAGGAAAGCCACAGATCCCTTGATCATGCGAAGGGAAGCGCGCGACACTGCTGCTACAGCTCGGGAGGAAAGCGCACGTGCATCCCCCCTCGAGACGAGGACTGACTCCCCTGGGGAGACTCCAGAAGTACCCCAAGATCCATGTCAGCACTGGAGAGGAATTTCCACTGTGGCGTCTCGAGGCTAATCACATCTATCATCTGGAACTTCCAAAGGGTCCTTCACACCCTTGCTGCAACTCAAGAAGTTCCCCGACATACCCGTCTCCACTCGAGAGGAAGCACGAGAGTTCCGCCCACATCCAGAGGAGCCCGTTTCCGCCTCCTAGTTCGAGAGGAGGAATCCTTTCCCTGCGTGGTGGGGAAAGATTCCCGGCGTTCCCGTCCCATCTCAAGAGGAGGCGCTCTCCACAGGAAAGGCGAGAGGAACTCCAGGGTCGTGCCACCATTCCAGAGTCCCCATGTCTCAGTCCATTCCAGGGAAACCTGTTTCCCTGCACTGCCTCGACTTTCAAGGCGAGGATCGACTCACACCACGGTGGCATGTGGGACAGCCCTGTGGGAAAGCCTCGTGGGAAAGCCTCGTGGGAAAGCCTCAAGGGAAAGCCACAGATCCCTTGATCCAGGCGAAGGGAAGCGTGACACTGCTGCTACAGCTCGGGAGGAAAGCGCACGTGCATGCCCCCACTCGAGACGAGGACTGACTCCCCTGGGGAGACTCCAGAAATACCCCAAGATCCATGTCAGCACTGGAGAGGAATCCGCAGGTTCCGGCACCGTCTCCACACAAGGTTTTAGGCCCCGGCATCGACGGGAGAAGAATCCCGAGAGGACCCCGAGCAACTCGCATGGGGACTGGCCTTTCCTGAGGCCACCAGAGTGGGTCCCTGAAGTCCCCGTCGTAAGTCGAGAGCACCTGCCGCAACTTGAGTACATCCAGGAGGTTCTCCCCTCCAGGCGAGATGAGGCCCATTTCCGCTGAGGCGTCTCGAGGCTAATCACACCTAACCTTTGGAACTTCCAAAGGACCCTTCACACCCTTGCTGCAACTCAAGAAGTTCCCCGACATACCCGTCTCCACTCGAGAGGAAGCACCAGAGATCCGCCCACATCCATAGGAGCCCCGTTTCCGCCTCCTATCTCGAGAGGAGGGATCCTTTCCCTGCGTGTTCGGGAAAGAATTCCCGGCGTTCCTGTCGCATCTCAAGAGGAGGCGCTCTCCACAGGAAAGGCGAGAGGAACTCCAGGGTCGTGCCACCATTCCCAGAGTCCCCCAGATGTCTCAGTCCATTTCAGGGAAACCTGTTTTCCCTGCACTGCCTCGAATTTCTAGCCGAGGATCGACTCACACCACGATGGCACGTGGGACAGCCCTGTGGGAAAGCCTCGTGGGAAAGCCTCGAGGGAAAGCCACAGATCCCTTGATCCACGCGAAGGGAAGCGTTGCACTGCTGCTACAGCTCGGGAGGAAAGTGCACGTTCATGCCCCACACAAGACGACGACTAACTCCCCTGGGGAGACTCCAGAAGTACCCCAAGATCCATGTCAGCACTGGAGAGGAAACCTCAGGTTCCGGCACCGACTCCACACAGGGTCTTAGGCCCCGGCATCGACGGGAGAGGAATCTCGAGAGGCCCCGAGCAACTTGCATGGGGACTGGCCTTTCCTGAGGCCACCAGAGCGGGTCCCTGAGGTCCCCGTAGTAAGTCAAGAGCACCTGCCGCAACTCGAGAAAATCCAGGACGTTCTCCCCTCCAGGCGAGATGAGGCCCTTTTCCTCTGAGGCGTCTCGAGGCTAACCATACCTAACATCTGGAACTTCCAAAGGTTCCTTCGCACCCTTGCTGCAACTCAAGAAGTTCTCCGACATACCTGACTCCACTCGAGAAGAAGCACGAGAATCCCGCCCACATCCAGAGGAGCCCCGTTTCCGCCTCACACCTCGAGGTCAGGTATCCTTTCCCTGCATGTTCGGGAAAGAATTCCCGGTGTTCCCGTCGCATCTCATGAGGAGGCGCTCTCCACAGGAAAGGCGGAGGAACTCCAGGGTCGTGCCACCATTCCAAGAGTCCCCCAGATATCTCAGTCTGCCGGGGTCCAGCCCCGCTGGATCCAGGGAATTCGACGGATGGACGGCGTTGTCGTGGAAAGTCTTTTTTATTTATTAATGTAAGATTAGATTAAGAAATTATAGTGTAGTAAGAAGATTAACTGGAGGAAAAGGGCTGAATAGCTTGGTTTACGTGGAAGACCAATAAAATTCCAGACAAGGAATTTTCACCATCTACGTTGGGCCACCAGCCCCTGCTTGAATATCTAAGGGTGCCTCGCCTTAAGCTCCCTTTCGTGCAGGTCTTAACAGCCAGGCAAGTAAGTAGACCTGACGAGCCTCCGCGCCCCTGGTGGAGATTCAGCCTGAAGTTAAAGTAAAAAGCAGAGAGAAGGAAAGGGAGAGAAGAAGAAAAGAGAGAAAAAGACACGGGGGAGCCTGAGTCCCAAGAAACCAGGCCGAGAGACTAGTTCGAGAAACTGGTCCGAGAAACTGGCCCCATCCTTTATTGTTCATAAAGCCTTTTATACTTTTGATAAAACATGGAGTTCAATGGGTAACACAAAATTATGTAGCGTTCGCACCCCAGACTCTTTCTGTACATTATTTTGTATACAAAAGGTCTCTGGTGATTTACATTATCTTCTGGCCAAGAGGCTTGTTAAACACTTTTTGGCTCTCTTCCTTAATGAATGTTAATTTTGTTTCCTCTGAAGTGTTTTTCTTTAATCTGCATTTCCTTAAAGCATTAAAGTTACATCTCTATAGAACAAAGGTGCAGTGGGTTATAACAAAGAAGGTACTTAACTCAAAGATCTAATGTTGCTAATACCAGGTCTACTACTTGTTTTTTTAATATACCAACTCTATCTAAAAATAAAGGATATGAAAATTTAGCAGCAAGCATTGACCCAAAAAATGAAACTTTTAATCAGTCCTATTATAAAGATTTTGACTCCTCGGATGCCCCTACATTCCTAGGATGCTTTAAGCTTCCTGTGCCTCCTGGGGAAAGGAGGCCTCAAACAATCACATGCCCAGCTGTACGAGTCCTGCAGGCAGGCTAGAAAGCATTCAGAGGGGTTTTTGGATTGAAACACTCTTTCAAATGCAGAAGACTAAAGCCCTGAATTGACTTTTTCCAGAAAATGTCAGAAGAGTGGAAAAGCAGAGAAAAAAGCCGGCAGATTTTTGTTGGGGTACGTGCATAGGAACTTCCAGAGGGGTCCCTGAAGTCTGAACACACCATGCCTATGTCAGCTTTCTTCCTCATGACGTTATCACGGGGCGGGAGTCCTCATACTGGCTCCCAGCATCAGTCCAATTCAGAGGAACCTGTTTTCCCTGCACTGCCTCGTCTTTCACGCTGAGGATCAACTCACACCACGGTGGCACGAGGGAAAGCCCTGTGAGAAAGCCTCGTGGGAAAGCCTCCAGGGAAAGCCACAGATCCCTTGATCCACACGACGGGAAGCGTGACCCTGCTGCTACAGCTCGGGAGGAAAGCACACGTGCGTGCCCTCACTTGAGAGGAGGATTGACTCTCCAGGTGAGACTCCAGAAGAACCCCAATATCCATGTCAGCACTGCTGAGGAAACCTCAGGTTCCGGCCCCGAATCCACACAAGTTGTTCGGCCCGGGCATCAACAGGAGAGTTATCAAGAGAAGCCCCCAGCATCTGGCATGGGGACTGGACTTTGATGAAGTCACCAGAGCGGGTCCCTGAGGTCCCCGTCGTAAGTCGGGAGCACCTGCCGCAACTCGAGAAAATCCAGGAGGTTCTCCCCTCCAGGCGAGATGAGGCCCATTTCCAATGAGGTGTCTCGAGGCTAATTACATCTAATCTCTGGAACTTCCAAAGGGTCCTTCACACCCTTGCTGCAACTCAAGAAGTTCCCCGACATTCCCATCTCCACTCGAGAGGAAACACGAGGGTCCTGCCCACATCCAGAGTAGCCCCGTTTCATCCTCCTAGCTAGAGATGAGGGATCCTTTCCCTGCTTGGTCGGGAAAGAACTTCCGGCATTCCCGTCGCATCTCAGGTGGAGGCGCTCTCCACAGGAAGGGAGAGAGGAACTCCATGGTCGTGCCACCATTCCAAGCGTCCCCAGATGTCTCAGTCCATTCCAGAGGATCTTGTTTTTACAGAGTGCTTAAACTTTCATGCCGAGGATCGCCTCACACACCACGGTGGCACGGGGGACAGCCCTGTGGGAAAGCCTCGTGGGAAATCCTCTAGGAAAAGCCTAGAGGAAAAGCCACAGATCCATTGATCCACGCGACGGGAAGCATGACACTGCTGCTACAGCTCGGGAGGAAAGAGCATGCACATGCCCCCACTCGAGACGAGGACTGATTCCCCTTGGGAGACTTCAGAAGTATCCAAAAACATGTCAGCACTGGAGAGGAATACTCAGGTTCTGGCCCCCACTCCACCGAAGGTCTTGGGCCCCGGCATCTACCGGTGAGGAATCCCGAGAGGCCCTCTAGCAACTCGCATGGGGACTGGTCTTCCTAAGGCCAACAGAACGGGTCCCTGAGGTCCCCGTCGTAAGTCGAGAGCACCTGCCACAACTCGAGAAAATGAAGGAGATTCTCCCCTTCAGGCGAGATGAGGCCCATTTCCACTGAGACGTCTCGAGGCTAATCACACCTAACCTCTGGAACTTCCAAAGGGTCCTTCACACCCTTGTTGCAACTCAAGAAGATCCAGAAGAGACCCGTCGCCACTACATAGGAATCACCAGGGTACCACCCACATCCAGAGGAGCCCCAATTCCCCCTCCTAGCTCAATGTGAGGGATGCTTTCCCTGATTGGCCGGGAAAGAATTCCTGTCGTACCTGTCGCATCTCAAGAGGAGGCACGCTCCACAAGAAAGGTGAGAGGAACTCCAGGGTCGTTCCACCATTCCAAGAGTCCCCCAGATGACTCAGTCCTTTCCAGAGGAACTTGTTTACCCTGCACTGCCTCGACGTTCACGCGGGAGGACCGACTCACACGATGGTGGCACGTGGGACAGCCCTGTGGGAAAGCCTCGTGGGAAAGCCACGTGGGAAAGCCTCGAGGGAAAACAAGAAACCCTTTGATCAACCCCAACGGGAAAATTGACTCTGCTCCTAATGCTCGGGAGAAAAGCGCACGTGCATGCCCCCATTGGAGACGAAGATGACTCCCCTGTGGAGACTCCAGTAGTACCCCAAGATCCATTTCAGCACTGGAGAGGAAACCTCAGGTTCGGGCACCGATTCCAAAAAAGGTCTTAGGCCCCGTCATCGACCGGAGAGGAATCCCCGAGAGGCCCCTTAGCAACTCGCAAGTCGACTGGCATTACCTGAGCGGACCAGAGCGGGTTACATAAGTCCCGGTCGTAACTGGAGAGCACCTGCTGAAACTCGAGAAAACCCAGGAGGTTCTCCCCTGCAGTCGAGATGAGGCCCATTTCCGCTGAGACGTCTCGAGTCTAATCACACCTAACCTCTGGAACTTCCAAAGGGTCCTTCACACCTTGCTGCAACTCAAGAAGATCCCCTACATACCTCTCTCCACTCGAGAGGAAGAACGAGAGTCCCGCCCACATACAGAGGAGCCCCGTTTCCGCCTCCTAGCTCGAGAGGAGGGATCCTTTCCCTGCATGGTCAGGAAAGAACTCCCGGCGTTCCTGTCTCATCTCAAGAGGAGGCGCTCTCCACAGGAAAAGGCGAGAGGAACTCCAGGGTCGTGCCACCATTCCCAGAGTCCCCCAGATGTCTCAGTCCATTCCAGGGAAACCTGTTTTCCCTGCACTGCTTCGACTTTCAAGCCGAGGATCGACTCACACCACGGTGGCACGTGGGA
>NW_017203659.1:0-18804 GCF_001704415.2 Capra hircus | reverse complement strand
TCCTCTGGATGTGGGTGGGACCCTCGTGCTTCATCTCGAGTGGAGACGGCGTCGGTTGATCTTCTTGACTTGCCGCAGGGGTGTCAAAGACCCTTTGGAAGTTCCAGAGGTTAGGTGTGATTAGCCTCGAGATGCCTCAGGGGAAATGGGCCTCATCTCGCCTGGAGGGGAGAACCTCCTGGATTATCTTGAGTTGGAGCAGGTGCTCTCGTCTTAGCATGGGGACCTCAGGGACCCGCTCCTGTGGCCTCAGAAAAGGCCAGTGCCCATGGGAGTTGCTAGGGGGCCTCTCAGGATTCCTCTCACGTCGATGCCGGGGCCTAAGACCTTGTGTGGAGAGCCCGAGCGGAGGCGGCGGGAGCGTTTCGGTTCTCAGTGCCTGGGGCACCGGTGTGTGGTGTGAGGCTGCGGCGGAGCCTCTACACTGAAGGTGCGAGAGGTTGGCAGCTTCGATTGAAGCACATCGAGCGGCGACAGCAGTGAAAGTCATGAGCGACAGCGGCGAGGAGAACTACGGCGAGGGGGAATCCCGTTCTGCTTCCAGAAGCGGAAGTGCTCATGGATCTGGGAAATCTGCAAGTCATACCCCTGCAAGGTCTCGCTCCAAGGAAGATTCCAGGCGTTCCAGATCAAAGTCCAGGTCCAGGATCGGAATCTAGGTCTAGATCCAGAAGAAGTTCTCGGAGGCATTATACAAGGTCACGATCTCGGTCCCGGTCCCATAGAAGATCTTGTAGCAGATCTTACAGCAGAGATTATCGAAGACGGCATAGCCACAGTCATTCTCCCATGTCTACTCGCTGGCGTCATGTTGGGAATCGGGCAAATCCTGATCCTAACTGTTGTCTTGGAGTATTTGGATTGAGCTTGTATACTACAGAAAGAGATCTAAGAGAAATGTTCTCTAAATATGGCCCAATTGCTGATGTATCTATTGTATATGACCAGCAGTCTAGACGTTCAAGAAGATTTGCCTTTGTATACTTTGAAAATGTAGATGATGCCAAGGAAGCAAAAGAGCGTGCCAATGGAATGGAGCTTGATGGATGTAGGATCAGAGTTGACTTCTCCATAACGAAAAGACCACATACTCCAACAGCAGGAATTTACATGGGGAGACCTACCTATGGCAGCTCACGCCGTCGAGATTACTATGACAGAGGATATGATCGAGGCTATGATGATCGGGACTATTACAGCAGATCGTACAGAGGAGGAGGAGGAGGAGGAGGAGGATGGAGAGCTGCTCAAGACAGGGATCAGAAATACAGAAGACGGTCACCTTCTCCCTACTATAGTCGTGGAGGATACAGATCACGTTCCAGATCTCGATCATACTCACCTCATCGCTATTAAAGCATGAAGATGAAGACTTTCTGAAACCTGCCCTAGAGTTGGGATATTGTTTGTGGACAATATTTTTTATTGTCTCCTGTTTAAAAAGTGAACAGTGCCTGGTGAAGTTAGGTGACTTTTACACCTTTTATGATGACTACTTTTGGTGGAGTTGAAATGCTGTTTTCATTCTGCATTTGTGTAGTTCGGTGCTTTGTTCAAAGTTAAGTGTTTTCAGAAAAGTATGTTTTACATGTATTTTTTTACAGTCTAAAATTTTGACTGCTGAGAAGTTTCTATTGTACAGAACTTCATTTAAATGGTTTTTCTACTGAATACAGGGTATTCTGAAGATTGAAGCCTGTGTGTAAAATGCTACCAAATGGCAAAAAGCAACAATAACGTTTGGTTTTTACTTTTCTTTCTAACATATCAATGCTTAGGAGAACTGTTCTGATTAGATTGTCAGTAGTAAATTAAAGAAAAAAATGCCCGTTTTCCTCGAGTCCATGAAACATACCATACTTAATATACCTGCAGTTAAGTGATAAAAATTACGCTCTGTAACTCTATACTGCTAGTGTTAAAAACTAAAGATCTTTCAATACAGCAAATGCTTAATGCTTATATAAATGTGACTTTGACAGCCTTTATGTAATCTGTATTATACATAGCAGGGAATAAGATGAGTTGCACAATGTATGCCTTAAAAAGGCTATTTCTTAAAGCTGTTAGAAGGGGATAATGGTATTTCAATTAGTAATCAGCAAGTGAAAATAATATTCCACCACAAATGTACTCTTGTTCTTCTAGCTTTTAAGACTATATGGAAAAACTGGGTGCTTCAGAGTTTTGAGAAAAAAGAAGGGAACACTACACATGTGTTGTGGATGATCTGAAGACTTTGCCTGTTCATTTTTTAAATACTAATTTCAGGTTCTTTGCTTACCAAAGGAGGCCCAATTTCACTCAAAAGTTTTGAGAACTGTGTTTAAATAAATGCAAAGAAAAGAGTAAAAAGGAAAGAAAAAAAAAGACCTTGCGAGGAGTTGGGGCAGGAACCTGAGGATTCCTCTACAGTGCTGACATGGATCTTGGGGTAGCTCTGGAGCCCCCCCAGGGAAGTCAGTCTTCGTCTCGAATGGGGGCATGCACGTGCGCTTTCCTCCCGAGCTGTAGCAGCAGTGTCACGCTTCCGGTCGCGTGGATCAAGTGATCTGTGGCTTTTCCTCCAGGCTTTACCATGAGGCTATCCCAGAGGGCTGTCCCACATGCCGCCGAGGTGTGAGTCGAACCTCGGCGTGAAAGTCGAGGCAGTGCAGGGAAAACAGGTTCCTCTGGAATGGACTGAGACATCTAGGGGACTCTTGGAATGGTGGCACGACTCTGGAGTTCCTCTCGCATTTCCTGTAGAGAGCGCCTCCACTTGAGATGCGACGGGAACGCCGGGAATTCTTTCCCGACGAAGCAGGGAAAGGATCCCACATCTCGAGCTACGAGGCGGAAAGGGGCTCCTCTGGATGTGGGCGGGACCCTCGTGCTTCCTATCGAGAGGAGACGGGTATGTCAGGGAACTTCTTGAGTGGCAGCAAGGGTGTGAAGGACCCTTTGGAAGTTCCAGAGGTTAGGTGTGATTAGCCTCCAGACGCTTCAGCGGAAATGGGCTTCATCTCGCCTGGAGGGGAGAACCTCCTGGATTTTCTCGAGTTGCGGCAGGTGCTCTCGACTTACGACGGGGACCTCAGGGACCCGCTCTGGTGGCCTCAGGAAAGGCCAGTCCACATGCGAGTTGCTCGGGGGCCTCTCGGGATTCCTCTACCATCGAGGCCGGGGCCTAAGACCTTGTGTGGAGTCGGTGCCGGAACCTGAGGATTCTTCTGCAGTGCTGACATGGATCTTGGGGTACTTCTGGAGTCTCCCCAGGGGAGTCAGTCCTCGTTTGAGTGGGCGCATGCACGTACGCTTACCTCCAGAGCTGTGGCAGCAGTGTCATGCTTCCCTTCGCCTGGATCAAGGGATCTGTGGCTTTCCCACGAGGCTTTCCCACAGGGCTATCCCACGTGCCACCGTGGTGTGAGTCGATCGATGGCTTGAAAGTCAACGCAGTGCAAGGAAAACAGGTTTCCCTGGAATGGACTGAGACATCTGGCGAATCTGGGAATGGTGGCACGACCCTGGACTTCCTCTCGACTTTCCTGTGGAGAGCGCCTCCTCTTGAGATGCGACGGGATCGCCGGGAATTCTTTCCCGACCACTCAGGGAAAGGATCCCTTCTCTCGAGCTAGGAGGCGGAAACGGTGCTCCTCTGTATGTGGGCGGGACTCTCGTGCTTCCTCTCGAGTGGAGACGGCTATGTCGGGGAAATTCTGGATTTGCAGCAAGGGTGTAAAGGACCCTTTGGAAGTTCCAGAGGTTAGGTGTGATTAGCCTCGAGACGCCTCAGTGGAAATGGTCCTCATGTTGCCAGGAGGGGAGAACCGCCTGGATTTTCTCGAGTTGCGGCAGGTGCTCTCGACTTTCGACGGGGACCTCAGGGACCCGCTCTGGTGGCCTCAGGAAAGGCCAGTCCCTATGCGAGTTGCTCGGGGCCCTCTGGGGATTCCTCTCCCATCGATGCCAGGGCCTAGACCTTGTGTGGAGTCGGTGCCTGAACTTGAGCATTCCTCTGCAGTGCTGACATGGATCTTGGGTTACTTCTGAAGTCTCCCCAGGGGAGTCAGTCCTCGTCTCGAGTGGCGGCATGCTCGTGCGCTTTCCTCCCGAGGTGTAGCAGCATTGTCACGCTTCCCGGCGAGTGGATCAAGGGATCTGTGTCTTTTCCTTGAGGCTTTCCCTCGAGGCTTTCCAACGAGGCTTTCCCACAGGGCTGTCCCACGTGCCACCGTGGTGTGAGTTGATCCTCTGCTGAAAGTCCAGACAGTGCAGGGAAAACAGGTTTCCCTTGAATGGACTTAGACATCTGGGGAACTCTGGGAATGGTGGCACGTCCCTGGAGTTCCTCTCGCCTTTCCTGTGGAGAGCGCCTCCTCTTTAGATGGGACTGGAACTCCGGGAATTCTTTCCGGACCACGCAGGGAAAGGATGCATCCTCTCGAGCTATGAGGCAGAAACGGGGCTCCTCTGGATGTGGGCGGGACTGTCGTGCTTCCTCTCCAGTGGAGACGGTTATGTCGGGGAACTTCTTGAGTTGCAGCAAGGGTGTGAAGGACCCTTTGGAAGTTCCAGAGGTTAGGTGTGATTAAACTCGAGACGCCTCAGCAGAAAAGGGCCTCATCTCGCCTGGAGGGGAGAACCTCCTGGATTTTCTCGAGGTGCGGCAGGTGCTGTCGACTTACGACGGGGACCTCAGGGACCCGCTCTGGTGGCCTGAGTAAAGGCCAGTCCCCATTCGAGATGTTTGGGGGCCGCTCGGAATTCCTCTACCGTCGATGCCGGGGCCTAAGACTTTGAGTGGAGTCGGTGACGCAACCTGAGGATTCCTCTCCACTGCTGACATGGATCTTGGGGTACTTCTGGTGTCTCCCCAGGGGAGTCAGTCCTCGTCTCGAGTGGCGGCATGCAGTTCGATTCCCTCCCCAGCTGTAACAGCAGTGTCACGCTTCCCGTCGAGTGGATCAAGGGATCAGTGTCTTTCCCTTGAGGCTATCACATGAGGCTTTCCCAGGAGGCTTTCCCACAGGGCTGTCCCACGTGCCACCGTGGTGTGAGTCGATCCTCGGCATGAAATCGAGGCAGTGCAGGGAAAACAGTATTCCCTGGAAAGGACTGAGACATCTGGGGGACTCTGGGAATGGTGGCACGACTCTTGAGTTCCTCTCGCCTTTCCTGAGGAGACCGCCTCCTCATGAGATGCGACGGGAATGCAGGCAATTCTTTCCCAACCACGCAGGGAAAGGATCCATCCTCTCGAGCTAAGAGGCGTAAACGGTGCTCCTCTGGATGTGGGCGGGACTCTCGTGCTTCCTCTCGAGTGGAGACGGGTATGTCGGGGAACTTTTGAGTTGCAGCAAGGGTGTGAAGGACCCTTTGGAAGTTCCAGAGGTTAGGTGTGATTAACCTCGAGACGCCTCAGTGGAAATGGGCCTCATCTCGCCTGGAGGGGAGAACCTCCTGGATTTTTTCGAGTTGGGGCAGGTGCTCTCGACTTACGACAGGGACCTCAGGGACCCGTTCTGGTGGCCTCAGCAAAGGCCGGTCCCCATGCGAGATGCTTGGGGGCTTCTCGTTATTCCTCTACCTTCGATGTCGGGGCCTAAGACCTTGTGTGGAGTTGGTTCCGAAATCTGAGGATTCATCTGCAGTGCTGACATGGATCTTGGGGTACTTCAGGAGTCTCCCCAGGGGAGTCAGTCCTCGTCTCGAGTGGGGGCATGCAGTTCGATACCCTCCCGAGCTGTAGCAGCAGTGTCACGCTTCCCGTTGAGTAGATCAAGGGATCTGTGGCTTTCCCTCGAGACTTTCCCACGAGGCTTTCCCACAGGACTGTCCCACGTGCCACCGTGGTGTGAGTCGATCCTCGGCTTGAAAGTCGAGGCAGTGCAAGGAAAACAGTTTTCCCTGGAATGGACTGAGACATCTGGGGCAATCTGGGAATGGTGGCACGACCCTGGAGTTCCTCTCGCCTTTCCTGTGGAGAGTGCCTCCACTAGGATGTGACGGGAACGCCGGGAATTCTTTCCCGCACACGCAGGGAAAGGATCCCTGCTCTTGAGCTTTGAGGCGGAATCGGGGCTCCTCTGGATGTGGGCAGGACTCTCGTGCTTCCTCTCGAGAGGAGACGGGTATGTTGGGGATCTTCTTGAGCTGCAGCAAGGGTGTGAAGGACCCTTTGGAATTTCCCGAGGCTGGTGTGATTAGCCTGGAGACGCCTGTGCGGAAATGGGCCTCATCTCGCCTGGAGGGGAGAACCTCCTGGATTTTCTCGAGTTGCGGCAGGTGCTCTCGACTTACGACGGGGACCTCAGGGATCCGTTCTGGTGGCCTCAGGAAAGGCCAGTGCCCATGCGAGTTGCTCGGGGGCCTCTCGGGATTCCTCTCCCGAAGATGCCGGGGCCTAAGACCTTGTGTGGAGTCGGTGCCGGAACCTGAGGACTCCTCAGCAGTGCTGACATGGATCTTGGGGTACTTCTGGAGTCTCCCCAGGGGAGTCAGTCCTCGTCTCGAGTGGGGGCATACACGTGCGCTTTCCTCCCAAGCTGTAGCAGCAGTGTCACGCTTCCCATCGCGTGGATCAAGGGATCTGTGCCTTTCCCTCCAGGCTTTCCCATGAGGCTTTCCCACGAGGCTTTCCCACAGGGCTGTCCCATGTGCCACCGTGGTGTGAATGCATCTTCGGCTTGAAAGTCGAGGCAGTGCAGGGAAAACAGTTTTCCCTGGAATGGACTGAGACATCTGGGGGACTCTGGGAATGGTGGCACGACCCTGGAGTTCCTCTCGCCTTTCCTGTGGAGAGCGGCTCCTCTTGAGATGCGACGGCAACGCCGGAAATTCTTTCCCCACCATGCAGGGAAAGGATCCCTCCTCTCGAGCCAGGAGGCGGAAACGGGGCTCCTCTGGATGTGGGCGGGACAATCGTGCTTCCTCTCGAGTGGAGACGGGTATGTCAGGGAACTTCTTGAGTTGCAGCAAGGGTGTGAAGGGCCCTTTGGAAGTTCCAGAGTTAGGTGTGATTAGCCTCGAGACGCCTCATCGGAAATGAGCCTCATCTAGAATGGAGGGGAGAACCTCCTGGTTTTTCTCGAGTGGCGGCAGGTGCTCTCGACTTACGATGGGGACCTCAGGGACCCGCTCTGGTGGCCTCAGGAAAGGCCAGTCCCCATGCGAGTTGCTCGGGGGCCTCTCGGGTTTCCTCTCCCGTCAATGCCGGGGCCTAAGACCTTGTGTGGAGTCGGTGTTGGAACCTGAGGATTTCCTCTCCAGTGCTGACATGGATCTTGGGGGCTTTTGGTGTCTCCCCAGGGGAGTCAGTTCCTCGTCTCTAGTGGGGGTAGGCACGTGCGCTTTCCTCCCGAGCTGTAGCAGCAGAGTCACGCTTCTCTTCTCGTGGATCAAGCGATCTATGGCTTTCCCTCGAGGCTTTCCCATGAGGCTTTCCCATGAGGCTTTCCCACGAGGCTTTTCCGCATGGCTGTCCCACGTGCCACCGTGGTGTGAGTCGATCCTCGGCTTGAAAGTCGAGGCAGTCCAGGGAAACAGGTTTCCCTGGAATGGACTGAGACATCTGGGGGACTCTGGGAATGGTGGCGTGACCTGGAGTTCCTCTCGCCTTTCCTGTGGAGAGTGCCTCCTCTTGAGATGCGACGGGAACGCCGGGAATTCTTTCCCGACCACGCAGGGAAAGGATCCCTCCTCTCGAGCTAGGAAGAGGAAAAGGGGCTCCTAAGGATGAGGGCGGCACTCTCGTGCTTCCTCTCGAGTGGAGACGGGTATGTCGGGGAACTTCTTGAGTTGCAGCAAAGGTGTGAAGGACCCTTTGAAAGTTCCAGAGTTTAGGTGTGATAAGCCTCGAGACTCCTCAGCGGAAATGGGCCTCATCTCGCCTGGAGGGGAGAACCTCCTGGATTTTCTCGAGTTGCCGCAGGTGCTCTCGGCTTCCGACGGGGACCTCAGGGACACGCTCTAGTGCCCTCAGGAAAGGCCCGTCCCCATGCGAGTTGCTCGTGGGCCTCTAGCGATTCCTCTCCCGTCTATGCCGGGGCCTGAGACATTTTGTGGAGTCGGTGCCGGAACCTGAGGATTCCTCTCCAGTTCTGACATGGATCTTGGGGTACTTCTGGAGTCTCCCAGGGGAGTCAGTCCTCGTCGCGAGTGTGGCGTGCACGTGCGCTTTCCTCCCGAGCTTTAGCAGCAGTGTCACGCTTCCCTTTGCGTGGATCCAGGGATATGTGGCTTTCTCAGTAGGCTTTCCCACGAGGCTTTCCCACTAGGCTTTTCACAGGGCTCTCCCACGTGCCACCGAGTTCTGAGTCGATCCTCGGCTTGAAAGTCGAGGCATTGCGGGGAAAACAGGTTTCCCTGGAATCGACTGAGACATCTGGGGGCTCTGGGAATGGTGGCACGACCCTGAGTTCCTCTCGCCTTTCCTGTGGAGAGCGCCTCTTCTTGAGATGGGACGGGAACGCCGGAAATTCTTTCCCGACCACGAAGGGAAAGGATCCCTCCTCTCGAGCTATGAGGCTGAAACGGGGCTCTTCTGGTTGTGGGCGGGACTCTCGTGCTTCCTTTCGAGTGGAAACGGGTATGTCGGGGAACTTCTTGAGTTGCAGCAATGGTGTGAAGGGCCCTTTGGAAGTTCCAGAGGTTAGGTGTGATTAGCCTCGAGATGCCTCAGCGCAAATGGGTCTCATCTCGCCTGGAGGGGAGAACCTCCTGGATTTTCTCGAGTTGCGCCAGGTGCTCTCGACTTACGACGGGGACCTCAGGGACCCGCTTTGGTGGCCTCAGGAAAGGCCAGTCCCCATGCGAGTTGCTCGGGAGCCTCTCGTGATGTCTCTCCCTCTCCAAAGCTGTCTTGGATCTTGACTGGCCTTTCCTGAGGCCACCAGAGCGGGTCCCTGCGGTCCCCATTGTAAGTCGAGAGCACCTGCCGCAACTGGAGAAAATCAAGGATGTTCTCCCCTCCAGGCAAAATGAAGCCTATTTCCGCTGACACATCTCAAGGCTAAGTACACTTAAACTCTGGAACTTCCAAAGGGTCCTTCACACCCTTGCTGCAAATCAAGAAGTTCCCCGACATACCCGTCTGCACTTAAGAGGAAGCACGATAGTTCCGCCCACATCCAGAGGAGCCCCGTTTCCGCCTCATAGCTCGAGAGGAGGGATCCTTTCCCTTCAAGGTCGGGAAAGAATTCCCGGCGTTCTCGTCGCATCTCAAGAGGAGGCGCTCTCCACAGGAAAGGCGAGAGGAACTCCAGGGACATGCCACCATTCTCCGAGTCCCGCAGATGTCTCAGTCCATTCCAGGGAAACCTGTTTCCCCGCGCTGACTCGACTTTCAAGCCGAGGATCGACTCACACCACTGTGGCACGTGGGACAGCCCTGTGGCAAAGCCTCGTGGGAAAGCCTCGTGGGAAAGCCTCGAGGGAAAGCCACAGATACCTTGATCCACGAGATGGGAAGCGCGACACTGCTGCTACCGCTCGGGAGGAAAGCGCACGTGCATGACCCCAGTCGAGCCGAGGACTGACGCAAGCTTGGGAGACTCCAGAAGTACGCCAAGATCCATGTCAGCACTGGAGAGGAATCCTCAGGTTCCGGTCCCGACTCCACACAAGGTCTTAGGCCCCGGTATCGACGGGAGAGAAATCCTGAGAGGCCCCCTAGCACCTCGCATGGGGACTGGCCTTTCCTGAGGTCACCAGAGCGGGTCCCTGATGTCTCCGTCGTAACTCGAGAGCACCTGACGCAACTCGAGAAAATCCAGGAGGTTCTCCCCTGCAGGCGAGATGAGGCCCGTTTCCACTGAGGTGTCTCGAGGCTAATCACACGTGAACTCTGGAACTTCAAAAGGGTCTTTCACAGTCATGCTGCAACTCAAGAAGTTCCCCGACATACCCGTCTCCACTCAAGAGGAAACACGAGGGTCCCGGCCACATCCAGAGGAGCTCCGTTTCCGGCTCGTAGCTCGAGATGAGGGATCCTTTCCCTACATGGTCGGGAAAGAATTTCCGGAATTCCCATCGCATCTCAAGAGGAGGCGCTCTCCAAAGGAAAGGGGAGAGGAACTGCAGGGTCGTGCCACCATTCCAAGACTCCCCCAGATGTCTCAGTCCATTCCACAGGAACCTGTTTTCCCTGCACTGCCTCGGCTTTCACGCCGAGGATCGACTCACACCACCGAGACACGTGGGACAGCCCTGTGGGAGAGCCTCGTGGGAAAGACTCGAGGGAAAGTCACAGATCCCTTGGTCCACGCAAGCAGAAGCATGACACTGCTGCTACAGCATGGGAGGAAAGGGCACACTCATGCCCCCACTCGAGACGAGGCCTGAATCCCCTGGGGAGACTCCAGAGGTACCCCAAGATCCATGTCAGCACTGGAAAGGAATCCTCAGGTTCCGGCACCGACTGCACACAAGGTCTTAGGCCCCGACATCGAAGGGAGAGGAATCCCGAGAGGCCCCCGAGCAACTCGCATGGGGACTGGCCTTTCCTCAGGCCACCTAAGCGGGTCCTTGAGGTCCAGGTCGTAAGTCGAGAGCACCTGCCGCAACTCGAGAAAATCCAGGAGGTTCTCCCCTCCAGGTGAGATGAGGCCCATTTCCGCTGAGGCGTCTCGAGGCTAATCACACCTAAACTCTCGAACTTCCAAAGAGTCCTTCACACCCTTGCTTCAACTCAAGAAGTTCCCCAACATACCCGTCGCCACTTGAGAGGAAGCACAAGAATCCCGCCCATATCCAGTGGAGCCCCTTCTCTGCCTCATAGCTCGAGAGGAGGGATCCTTTCAGTGCGTGGTCGGGAAAGAATTCCCTGCATTCCCATCGCATCTCAAGAGGAGGCGCTCTCCACAGGAAAGGCGAGAGGAACTCCAGGGTCGTGCCACCATTCCCAGAGTCCCCAAGATGTCTCAGTCCATTCCAGGGAAAACTGTTTTCCTGGCACTGCCTCCACTTTCAAGCCGAGGATCGACTCACACCACGGTTGCACGAGGGAAAGCCCTGTGGGAAAGCCTCGTGGAAAGCGTCGTGGTAAACCCTCGAGGGAAAGCCACTGATCCGTTGTTCCACGCGAAGGGAAGCGTGACAATGCTGCTAGAGCTCGGGAGGAAAGCGCACGTGCATACCCAAACTCGAGACCAGGACTGACTCCCCTGGGGAGACTCCAGAAGTACCCCAAGATCCATGTCAGCACTGGAGAGGAATCCTCAGGTTCCAGCACCAACTCCACACAAGGTCTTAGGCCCCGGCATCGTCGGGAGAGGAATCCCGAGAGGCCCCCGAGCAACTCGCATGGGGACTGGCCTTTCCTAAGGCCAACAGAGCGGGTCCCTATTGTGCCCTTTGTAAGTTGAGAGCACCTGCCGCAACTCGAGAAAATCCAGGAGGTTCTCACCTCCAGGCGTGATGAGGCCCATTTCCGCTGAGGCGTCTCGAGGCTAATCACACATAACCTCTGAAACTTCCAAAGGGTCCTTCACACCCCTGCTGCAACTTAAGAAGTTCCCAGATAAACCCATCTCCACTCGAGAGGAAGCACGAGAGTCCCGCCCACATCCAGAGGAGCCCCGTTTCCGCCTCCTAGCTCGAGAGCAGGGATCCGTTCCCTGCGTGGTCGGGAAAGAATTCCCGGCGTTCCCGTCGCATCTCAAAAAGAGGCGCTCTCCACAGGAAAGGCGAGAGGAACTCCAGGGTGGTGTCACCATTCCCAGAGTGCCCCAGATATCTCAGTCCATTCCAGGGAAACCTGTTTTCCCTGCACTGCCTCAACTTTCAAGCCGAGGATCGACTCACACCACGGTGGCACGTGGGACAGCCCTGTGGGAAAGCCTCGTGTGAAAGCCTCATGGGAAAGCCCCGAGGGAAAGCCACTGATCCCTTGATCCTCGGGAAGGGAAGCGTGACACTGCTGCTGCAATTCGGGAGGAAAGCACACGTGCATGCCCCTACTTGAGACGAGGACTGACTCCCCTGGGGAGACTCCGGAGGTACCCCAAGATCCATGTCAGCACTGGAGAGTAATCCTCACGTTCCGGCTCCGACTCCACACAAGGTCTTAAGCCCCGGCATGGACGGCAGAGAAATCCCGAGAGGCCCCCGAGCAACTCGCATGGGGACTGGCCTTTCCTGAGGCCACCAGAGCGGGTCCCTGAGGTCTCCGTCCTAAGACGAGAGGACCTGCCGCAACTAGAAACAATCCAGGAGGTTGTCCCCTCCAGGCGAGATGAGGCCCATTTCCGCTGAGGCGTCTCGAGGCTAATCTCACCTAACCTCTGGAACTTCCAAAGGGTCCTTCACACCCTTGCTGCAACTCAAGAAGTTCCCCGACATTCCCGTCTCTACTCCAGAGTAAGCACGAGAGCCCGCCCACATCCAGAGGAGCCCCGTTTCCGCCTCCTAGCTCGAGAGGAGGGATCCTTTCCCTGCGTGGTCGGGAAAGAATTCCCGGCATTCCCGTCGCATCTCAAGAGGAGGCGCTCTCCACTGGAAGGCGAGTGGAACTCCCGGGTCTTGCCACCATTCCCAGAGTCCCGCAGATGTCTAAGTCCATTCCAGGGAAATCTGTTTTCCCTCGATTGCCGCGACTTTCAAGCCGAGGATCGACTCACACCACGGTGGCACGTGGGACAGCCCTGTGAGAAAGCCTTCTGGGAAAGCCTCGTGGGAGAGCCTCAAGGGAAAGGCACAGATCCCTTGATCCAGGCGAAGGGAAGCGTGACACTGCTGCTACAGCTCGGGAGGAAAGCGCACGTGCATGCCCCCACTCGAGACGAGGACTGACTCCCCTGGGGAGACTCCAGAAATACCCCAAGATCCATGTCAGCACTGGAGAGGAATCCTCAGGTTCCGGCACCGTCTCCACACAAGGTTTTAGGCCCCGGCATCGACGGGAGAAGAATCCCGAGAGGCCCCCGAGCAACTCGCTTGGGGACTGGCCTTTCCTGAGGCCACCAGAGCGGGTCCCTGAGGTCCCCGTAGTAAGTCAAGAGCACCTGCCGCAACTCGAGAAAATCCAGGAGGTTCTCCCCTCCAGGCGAGATGAGGCCCTTTTCCTCTGAGGCGTCTCGAGGCTAACCATACCTAACATCTGGAACTTCCAAAGGGTCCTTCACACCCTTGCTGCAACTCAAGAAGTTCCCCGACATACCTGACTCCACTCGAGAGGAAGCACGAGAATCCCGCCCACATCCAGAGGAGCCCCGTTTCCGCCTCATACCTCGAGGTCAGGTATCCTTTCCCTGCATGTTCGGGAAAGAATTCCCGGTGTTCCCGTCGCATCTCATGAGGAGGCGCTCTCCACAGGAAAGGCGGAGGAACTCCAGGGTCATGCCACCATTCCAAGAGTCCCCCAGATATCTCAATCTGCCGGGGTCCAGCCCCGCTGGATCCAGGGAATTCGACGGATGGACGGCGTTGTCGTGGAAAGTCTTTTTTATTTATTAATGTAAGATTAGATTAAGAAATTATAGTGTAGTAAGAAGATTAACTGGAGGAAAAGGGCTGAATATCTTGGTTTACGTGGAAGGCCAATAAAATTCCAGACAAAGAATTTTCACCATCTACGTTGGGCCACCAGCCCCTGCTTGAATATCTAAGGGTGCCTCACCTTAAGCTCCCTTTCGTGCAGGTCTTAACAGCCAGGCAAGTAAGTAGACCTGGCGAGCCTCCGCGCCCCTGGTGGAGATTCAGCCTGAAGTTAAAGTAAAAAGCAGAGAGAAGGAAAGGGAGAGAAGAAGAAAGAGAGAAAAAGACACGGGGGGAGCCTGAGTCTCAAGAAACCAGGCCGAGAGACTAGTTCGAGAAACTGGTCCGAGAAACTGGCCCCATCCTTTATTGTTCATAAAGCCTTTTATACTTTTGATAAAACATGGAGTTCAATGGGTAACACAAAATTATGTAGCGTTTGCACCCCAGACTCTTTCTGTACATCATTTTGTATACAAAAGGTCTCTGGTGATTTACATTATCTTCTGGCCAAGAGGCTTGTTAAACACTTTTTGGCTCTCTTCCTTAATGAATGTTAATTTTGTTTCCTCTGAAGTGTTTTTCTTTAATCTGCATTTCCTTAAAGCATTAAAGTTACATCTCTATAAAACAAAGGTGCAGTGGGTTATAACAAAGAAGGTACTTAACTCAAAGATCTAATGTTCCTAATACCAGGTCTACTACTTGTTTTTTTAATATACCAACTCTATCTAAAAATAAAGGATATGAAAATTTAGCAGCAAGCATTGACCCAAAAAATGAAACTTTTAATCAGTCCTATTATAAAGATTTTGACTCCTCGGATGCCCCTACATTCCTAGGATGCTTTAAGCTTCCTGTGCCTCCTGGGGAAAGGAGGCCTCAAACAATCACATGCCCAGCTGTACGAGTCCTGCAGGCAGGCTAGAAAGCATTCAGAGGGGTTTTTGGATTGAAACACTCTTTCAAATGCTGAAGACTAAAGCCCTGAATTGACTTTTTCCAGAAAATGTCAGAAGAGTGGAAAAGCAGAGCAAAAAAGCCGGCAGATTTTTGTTGGGGTATGTGCGTAGGAACTTCCAGAGGGGTCCCTGAAGTCTGAACACACCATGCCTATGTCAGTTTTCTTCCTCATGACGTTATCACGGACGGGAGTCCTCATACTGGCTCCCAGCATCAGTCCAATCCAGAGGAACCTGTTTTCCCTGCACTGCCTCGACTTTCACGCTGAGGATCAACTCACACCACGGTGGCACGAGGGAAAGCCCTGTGAGAAAGCCTCGTGGGAAAGCCTCCAGGGAAAGCCACAGATCCCTTGATCCACACGACGGGAAGCGTGACCCTACTGCTACAGCTCGGGAGGAAAGCACACGTGCGTGCCCTCACTTGAGAGGAGGATTGACTCTCCAGGGGAGACTCCAGAAGAGCCCCAATATCCATGTCAGCACTGCAGAGGAAACCTCAGGTTCTGGCCCCCACTCCACACAAGGTCTTGGGCCCCGGCATCTACCGGTGAGGAATCCCGAGAGGCCCTCTAGCAACTCACATGGGAACTGGTCTTTCCTAAGGCCAACAGAACGGGTCCCTGAGGTCCCCTTCGTAAGTCGAGAGCACCTGCCACAACTCGAGAAAATGAAGGAGATTCTCCCCTTCAGGCGAGATGAAGCCCATTTCCACTGAGACGTCTCGAGGCTAATCACACCTAACCTCTGGAACTTCCAAAGGGTCCTTCACACCATAGCTGCAACTCAAGAAGTTCCACGAGAGACCCGTCGCCACTACATAGGAATCACCAGGGTACCACCCACATCCAGAGGAGCCCCAATTCCCCCTCCTAGCTCAATGTGAGGGATCCTTTCCCTGATTGGCCGGGAAAGAATTCCTGTCGTACCTGTCGCATCTCAAGAGGAGGCACGCTCCACAAGAAAGGTGAGAGGAACTCCAGGGTCGTTCCACCATTCCAAGAGTCCCCCAGATGTCTCAGTCCTTTCCAGAGGAACTTGTTTACCCTGCACTGCCTCGACGTTCACGCGGAGGACCGACACACACGATGGTGGCACGTGGGACAGCCCTGTGGGAAAGCCTCGTGGGAAAGCCTCGAGGGAAAACAAGAAACCCCTTGATCAACCCAACGGGAAAATTGACTCTGCTCCTAATGCTCGGGAGAAAAGCGCACGTGCATGCCCCCATTGGAGACGAAGATGACTCCCCTGTGGAGACTCCAGTAGTACCCCAAGATCCATGTTAGCACTGGAGAGGAAACCTCAGGTTCGGGCACCGACTCCAAACAAGGTCTTAGGCCCCGTCATCGACCGGAGAGGAATCCCGAGAGGCCCCTTAGCAACTCGCAAGTCGACTGGCATTTCCTGAGTGGACCAGAGCGGGTTACATAAGTCCCGGTCGTAACTGGAGAGCACCTGCTGAAACTCGAGAAAATCCAGGAGGTTCTCCCCTGCAGGCGAGATGAGGCCCATTTCCGCTGAGGCGTCTCGAGTCTAATCACACCTAACCTCTGGAACTTCCAAAGGGTCCATCACACCCTTGCTGCAACTCAAGAAGTTCATCGACATACCCGTCTCCACACGAGAGGAAGCACCAGAGACCCGCCCACATCCAGAGGAGCCCCGTTTCCGCCTCCTAGCTCGAGAGGAGGGATCCTTTCCCTGCGTAGACAGGAAAGAATTCCTGGCGTTCCTGGCGCATCTCAAGAGGAGGCGCTCTCCACAGGAAAGGCGAGAGGAACTCCAGGGTCGTGCCACCATTCCCAGAGTCCCCCAGATGTCTCAGTCCATTTCAGGGAAACCTGATTTCCCTGCACTGCCTCGAATTTCTAGCCGAAGATCGACTCACACCACGATGGCACATGAAACAGCCCTGTGGGAAAGCCTCGTGGGAAAGCCACGAGGGAAAGCCACAGATCCCTTGTTCCATGCAAAGGGAAGCGTGACACTGCTGCTACAGCTCGGGAGGAAAGCGCACGTTCATGCCCCCACACAAGACGACGACTAACTCCCCTGGGGAGACTCCAGAAGTACCCCAAGATCCATGTCCACACTGCAGAGGAATCCTCCGGTTCCGGCACCGACTCCACACAAGGTCTTAGGCCCCGGCATCGAAGGGAGAGGAATCCTGAGAGGCCCCCGAGGAACTCGCATGGCTCCTGGCCCTTCCTGAGGCCACTAGAGCGGGTCCCTGAGGTCCCCGTCGTAAGTCGAGAGCACCTGCCGCAACTAGAGAAAATCCATTAGGTTCTCCCCTCCAGGCGAGATGAGGCCCATTTCCGCTGAGGCGTCTCGACGCTAATCACACCTAACCTCTGGAACTTCCAAAGGGTCCTTCACACCCTAGCTGCAACTCAAGAGGTTCCAGGAGAGACCCGTCGCCACTCCATAGGAATCACCAGGGTACCACCCACATCCAGAGGAGCCCCAATTCCCCCTCCTGGCTCAAGATGAGGGATCCTTTCCCTGATTGGCCGGGAAAGAATTCCTGTCGTACCTGTCGCATCTCAAGAGGAGGCACGCTCCACAAGAAAGGTGAGAGGAACTCCAGGGTCGTTCCACCATTCCAAGAGTCCCCCAGATGTCTCAGTCCTTTCCAGAGGAACTTGTTTACCCTTCACTGCCTCGACGTTCACGGGGAGGACTGGACTCACACGATGGTGGCACGTGGGACAGCCCTGTGGGAAAGCCTCGTGGGAAAGTCTCGTGGGAAAGCCTCGAGGGAAAACAAGAAACCCCTTGATCAACCCAACGGGAAAATTGACTGTGCTCCTAATGCTCGGGAGAAAAGCGCACGTGCATGCCCCCATTGGAGATGAAGATGACTACCCTGTGGAGACTCCAGTAGTACCCCAAGATCCATGTCAGCACTGGAGAGGAAACCTCAGGTTCGGGCACCGATTCCAAACAAGGTCTTAGGCCCCGTCATCGACCGGAGAGGAATCCCGAGAGGCCCCTTAGCAACTCCAAGTCGACTGGCATTACCTGAGCGGACCAGAGCGGGTTACATAAGTCCCGGTCGTAACTGGAGAGCACCTGCTGAAACTCGAGAAAACCCAGGAGGTTCTCCCCTGCAGTCGAGATGAGGCCCATTTCCGCTGAGGCGTCTCGAGTCTAATCACACCTAACCTCTGGAACTTCCAAAGGGTCCTTCACACCCTTGCTGCAACTCAAGAAGATCCCCGACATACCCCTCTCCACTCGAGAGGAAGAACAAGAGTCCCGACCACATCCAGAGGAGCCCCGTTTCAGCCTCGTACCTCGCGGTCAGGTATCCTTTCCCTGTATGTTCCGGAAAGAATTCCCGGGTGTTCCCGTCGCATCTCATGAGGAGGCGCTCTCCACAGGAAAGGCGAGAGAAACTCCAGTGTCGTGCCATCATTCCAAGAGTCCCCCAGATATCTCAGTGTGCCGGTGTCCAGCCACGCTGCATCCAGGGAATTTGACGGATGGACGGCGTTGACGTGGAAAGTCTTGTGTATTTATTAATGTAAGATTAGATTAAGAAATTATAGGGTAGTAAGAAGATTAACTGGAGGAAAAAGGCTGAATAGCTAGGTTTACGCGGAAGGCCAATAAAATTCCCGACAAGGAATTTTCTGGCGGACTCTGGAATGGTGGCACGACCCTCGAGTTCCTCTGTGACTTTCACACTAGGTTTTCCCACAGGGCTTTCCCACGAGTCTTATCCACAGGGCTGTCCCACGTGCCACCGTGGTGTGAGTCGATCCTCGGCTTGAAAGTCGAGGCAGGGCAGGGAAAACAGGTTTCCCTGGAATGGACTGAGACATCTGGGGGACTCTGGGAATGGTTGCACGACCCTGGAGTTCCTCTCGCCTTTCCTGTGGAGAGCACCTCCTCTTGAGATGCGACGGGACGCCGGGAATTCTTTCACGACCACGCAGGGAAAGGATCCCTCCTCTCGAGCTAGGAGGCGGAAACGTGGCTCCTCTGGATGTGGGCGGGACTCTCGTTCTTCCTCTCGAGTGGAGACAGGGTATGTCGCGGGATCTTCCTGAGTTGCCAGCCAAGGCGTGTGAAAGACCCTTTGGAAGTTCCAGAGGTTAGGTGTGATTAGTCTCGAGACGCCTCAGCGGAAATGGGCCTCATCTCGCCTGGAGGTGAGAACCTCCTGGATTTTCTCGAGTTGCGGCAGGTGCTCTCGACTTACGACGGGGACCTCAGGGACACGCTCTGGTGGCCTCAGGAAAGGCCAGTCCCCATGCGAGTTGCTCTGGGGCCTCTCGGGATTCCTCTCCCCTCGATGCCGGGCCAAAGATCTTGTGTGGGTGTGGAGTCGGTGCCGGAACCTGAGATTCCTCTCGCAGTATCTGACATGGATCTT
>NW_017203658.1:0-5948 GCF_001704415.2 Capra hircus | reverse complement strand
CCTGAGGATTCTCTCCAGTGCTGACATGGATCTTGGGGTACTTCTGGAGTCTCCCCAGGGGAGTCAGTCTTGTCTCGAGTGGGGGCATGCACGTGCGCTTTCCTCCGAGCTGTGTCAGCAGTGTGGGGCTTCCCTTCACGTGGATCAAGGTATCTGTGGCTTTCCCTGAGGCTTCCCACGAGGCTTTCCCACGAGGCTTTCCCACGACGCTTTCCACAGGGCTGTCCCACGTGCTACCATGGTGTGAGTCCATCCTTGGCTTGAAAGCCGAGGCAGTGCAGGGAAAACAGGTTTCCCTGGAATTGACGGAGACATCTGGGGGACTCTGAAAATGGTGGCACGACCCTGGAGTTCCTCTCGCCTTTCCTGTGGAGAGCACCTCCTCTTGAGATGCGACGGGAACGCGGGGAATTCTTTCCCCACGACGCAGGGAAAGGATCCCTCCTCTCGAGCTAGGGGGCAGAAACGGGGCTCCTCCTGGATGTGGCCGGGACTCTCGCGTTTCCTCTCGAGTGGAGACGGGTATGTCGGGGAACTTCTTGAGTTGCAGCAAGGGGTGTGAAGGACCCTTTGCAAGTTCCAGAGGTTCGGTGTGAATAGCCTCGAGACGCCTCAGCGGAAATGGGCCTCATCTCGTCTGGAGGAAGAGAACCTCCTGGATTTTCTCGAGCTGCGGCAGGTGCTCTCGACTTACGACGGGGACCTCAGGGACCCGCTCTGTTGGCCTCAGGGAAGGCGAGTCCCCATGCGAGTTGCTCAGGGGCCTCTCGGGATTCCTCTCCCGTCGATTGCCGGGCCTAAGATCTTGTGTGGAGACGGTTCCGGAACCTGAGCATTCCTCTCTAGTGCTGACATGGATCTTGGGGTACTTCTGGAGTCTCCCCAAGGGAGTCAGTCCTCGTCTCGAGTGGGGCCTGCACGTGCGCTTTCCTCCCGAGCTGTAGCAGCAGTGTCGCTCTTACCTTCGCGTGGGTCAAGGGATCTGTGGCTTTCACTCGAGGCTTTCCCACGAGGCTTTCCCAGGATGTTTTCCACACAGGGCTGTCCACGTGCCACCGTGGTGTGAGTCGATCCTCGGCTTGAAAGTAGAGGCAGTGCAGGGAAAACAGGTTTCCCTGGAATGGACTGAGACATCTGGGGTACTCTGGAAATGGTGGCACGACCCTGGAGTTCCTCTCGTCTTTCCTGTGGAGAGCGCCTCCTCTTGAGATGCGACGGCAACGCGGGGAATTATTTCCCCACGACGCAGGGAAAGGATCCCTCCTCTCGAGCTAAGAGGCGGAAACGGGGCTCCTCTAGATGTGGGCGGGCCTCACGTGCTTCCTCTCGGGTGGAGACGGGTATGTCGGGGAACTTCATGAGTTGCAGCAAGGATGTGAAAAACCCTGGAAGTTCCAGAGGTTAGGAGTGATTAGCCTCGAGACGCCTGAGCGGAAATGGGCCTCATCTCACCTGGAGGGGATAACCTCATGGATTTTCTCGAGTTGCGGCAGGTGCTCTCGTCTTACGACGGGTACCTCAGGGACCCGCTCTGGTGGCCTCAGGAAAGGCCAGTCCCCATGCGAGTTGCTCGGGGGCCTCTCGGGATTCCTCTCCCGTCGATGCCGGGGCCTAAGATCTTGTGTGGAGTCGGTGTCGGAACCTGAGCATTCCTCTGCAGTGCTGACATGGATCTTGGGGTACTTCTGGAGTCTCCCCAGGGGAGTCAGTCCTCGTCTCTAGTGGGGGCATGCACTTGCAGTTTCCTCCCGAGCTTTAGCAGCAGTGTCACGCTTCCCTTGGCGTGGATCAAGGGATCAGGGGCTTTCCCTCGAGGCTTTCCCAGGAGGCTTCCCACGAGGCTTTCCCATAGGGCTGTCTCACGTGCCACCGTGGTGTGAGTCGATCCTCGGCTTGAAAGTCGAGGCAGTGCAGGGAAAACAGGTTTCGCTGGAATGGACTGAGACATCTGGGTGACTCTGGGAATGGTGACACGACCCTGGAGTTCCTCTCGTCTTTCCTGTGGAGATCGCCTCCTCTTGAGATGCGACTGGATGGCCGGGAATTCTTTCCCGAACACGCAGGGAAAGGATCCCTCCTCTCAAGCTATGAGGCGGAAGCGGGGTTCCTCTGGATGTGGGTGGGACTCTTGTGCTTTCTCTCGAGTGGAGACAGGAATGTCGGGGAACGTTTTGAGTTGCAGCAAGGGTGTGAAGGACCCTTTGGAAGTTCCTGAGGTTAGGTGTGATTACCTCGAGACGCCTCAGAGGAAATGGGCCTCATCTCGCCTTTAGCGGAAAACCTTCTGGATTTTCTCGAGTTGCCGGCAGGTGCTCTCGATGTACGACGGCTATTTCAGGGACCCGCTCTGATGGCCTCAGGAAAGGCCAGTCCCCATGCGAGTTGCTCGGGGGCCTCTCGGGATTCCTCTCCCGTCGATGCCAGGGCCTAAGACCTTGTGTGGAGTCGGTGCAGGAAACTGAGGATTCCTCTCCAGTGCTGACATGGATCTTGGGGTACTTCTGGTGTCTCCCGAGGGGAGTAAGTCTTCGTCTCGAGTGGGGACATGCCCGTGCGATTTCCTCCCGAGCTGTAGCAGCAGTGTCATGCTTCAATTCGAGTGAATCAAGGGTTCTGTGGTTTCCCTTGAGGCTTTCCCAGGAGGCTTTCCCACGAGGCTTTCCCACAGGGCTGTCCCTGATGCCGCCGTTGTGTGAGTCGATCCTCGGCTTGAAAGTCGAGGTAGTGCAGGGAATGGATTGAGACAACTGGGGGACTCTGGGAATGGTGGCCAGACTCTAGAGTTCCTCTCAACTTTCCTGTGGAGAGCGCCTCCTCTTGAGATGCGACGGGAACGCCGGGAATTCTTTCCCGACCACGCAGGGAAATGATCCCTCCTCTCGAGCTATGAGACGGAATCGGGGCTCCTCTGGATGTGGGCGGGACTCTCGTGCTTCCTCTCGAGTGGAGGCGAGTATGTCGGGGAACTTATTCAGTTGCAGAAAGGGTGTGAAGGACCTTTTGGAAGTTCCAGATGTTAGGTGCAATTAGCCTCTAGACGCCTCAGCGGAAATGCGCCTCATCTCGCCTGGAGGGGAGAACCTCCTGGATTTTCTCGAGTTGCAGCAGGTGCTCTCGACTTCCAACGGGGACCTCAGGGACCCGCTTTGGTGGCCACAGGAAAGGCCAGTCCCCATGCGATTTGCTCGGTGGCCTCTCGGGATTCCTCTCCCGGCGATGCCGGGGCCTAAGACCTTGTGTGGGTCGGTCCTGGAACCTGAGGATTCCTCTCCAGTGCTGACATGGATTTTGTGGTACTTCGGGAGTCTCCCCAGGGGAGTCAGTCCTCATTCGAGTGGGGGCATTGAAGATCGCTTTCCTCCCGAGCTGTAGCAGCAGTGTCATTCTTCCCGTCGAGTGGATCAAGGGATCAGTGGCTTTCCCACGAGGCTTTCTCACAGGGCTGTCCCACGTGCCACCGTGCTGTGAGTCGATCCTCAGCTTGAAAGTCGAGGCAGTGCAGGGAAAACAGGTTTCCCTGGAATGGACTGAGATATCTGGGGTACTCTGGGAATGGTGGCACGACCCTGGAGTTCCTCTCACCTTTCCTGTTGAGAGTGCCTCCTCTTGAGTTGTGACGGGAAGACCGGGAATTCTTTCCCGACCACGCAGGGAAAGGATACCACCTCTCTAGCTGTGAGGCGGAAACGGGGCTCCTCTGGATGTGGGCGGGACTCTCGTGCTTCCTCTCGAGTGGAGACCGGTATGTCGGGGAACTTCTTGAGTTGCAGCAAGGGTGTGAAGAACCCTTTGGAAGTTCCAGAAGTTTAGGTGTAATTAGCCTCGAGTCGCCTCAGCGGAAATGGGCCTCATCTCGCCTGGAGGGGAGAACCTCCTGGATTTTTTCGAGTTGGGACAGGTGATCTCGACTTAAGACTGGGACCTCAGGGACCCGCTCTGGTGGCCTCAGGAAAGGCCATTCCCCATGCGAGTTGCTCGGGGGCCTCTCGGGATTCCTCTCCCGTCGATGCCGGGGCCTAAGACCTTGTGTGGAGTCGGTGCCGGAACCTGAGGATTCCTCTCCAGTGCTGACATGGATCTTGGCGTCCTTAAAGGCGAGATGAGGCCCATTTGCGCTGAGGCGTCTCGAGGCTAATCACACCTAACCTCTGGAACTTCCAAAGGGTCCTTCACACCCTTGCTGCAACTCAAGAAGTTCTCCGACATACCCGTCTCCACTCGAGAGTATCAACATCTTCCCGCCCACTTTCAGAGGAGCACCGTTTCCACCTCATAGCTCGAGAGGATGGATCCTTTCCCTGCGTGGTCTGGAAAGCATTCCCGGCGTTCCAGTCGCATCTCAAGAGGAGGCCCTCTCCACAGGAAAGGCGAGAGAAACTCCAGGGTCGTTCCACCATTCCCAGAGTCCCCCAGATGTCTCTGTCAATTCCAGGGAAACCTGTTTTCCTTGCACTGCCTCGACTTTCAAGCCGAGGATCGACTCACACCACGGTGGCACGTGGGACAGCCCTGAGGAAAATCCTCGTGGGAAAGCCGCGAGGGAAAGCCACAGATCCCTTGATCCACGTGACGGGAAGTGTGACACTGCTGCTACAGTTCGTTAGGAAAAGCTCACGTGCATGCACCCACACGAGATGAGCACTGACTCCCCAGGGGAGACTCCAGAAATACGCCAAGACCCATGTCAGCACTGGGGAGGAATCCTCAGGTTCGGCCCCGACTCCACACAAGGTCTTAGGCCCAACATCGACGGGAGAGGAATCCCGAAAAGGCCCCTTGCAACTCCCATGGGCACTGGCCTTTCCTGAGGCCACCAGAGCGGGTCCCTGAGGTCCCCGTCTTAACTCGAGAGACCTGCCAAACTCTAGAAAATCCAGGAGGTTCTCCCCCTCCAGGCGAGATGAGGCCCATTTCCTCTGAGGCGTCTGGAGGCTCATCACACCTAAACTTTGGAAATTCAAAAGGGTCCTTGCTGCAACTCAAGAAGTTCCCCGACATACCCGTCTCCACTAGAGAGGAAGCATGAGGGTCCCGCACATCCAGAGGAACCCGTTTCCGCCTGGCAGCTTGAGATGAGGGATCCTATCCTGCTTAGTCAGGAAAGATTTTTCGGCGTTCCCGTGGCATCTCAAGAGTAAGGGCTCTCAATAGGAAAGGCGAGAGGAATCCAGGGTCGTGCCACCATTCCAAGAGTCCCCCCAGATGTGTCAGTCCATTTCAGAGGAACCTGTTTTCCTGCACTGCCTCGACTTTCACGCCGAGTATCGACTCACACATGGTGGCACGTGGGACAGCCCTGTGGTAAAGCCTCGTGGGAAAGCCTCAAGGAAAGGCACAGATCCCTTGATCCCACGACGGGAAGCGTGACACACCTGCTACACTGTCCCTGAGGTCACGGTCGTATGTTGAGAGCACCTGCCGCAACTCGAGAAAATCCAGGAGGTTCTCTGCTTCAGTCGAGATGAGGCCATTTTCTCTGCGGCGTCTCGAGAGTAATCACGCCTAAACTCTGGAACTTCCAAAGGGTCCTACACACCCTTGCTTCAACTCAAGGAGTTCCCTGACATACCCGTCTCCACTCCAGAGGAAGCACGAGGGTCCGGCCCTCCAGAGGAGCTCGTTTCCTCCTCCAAACTCGAGATGAGGGATCCTTCTCTGCTTCTCGGGAAGAATTTCCGACGTTTCCGACGCATCTCATGAGGAGGCGCGCTGCACAGGAAAGGCGAGAGGAACTCATGGGTCGTGCCACCATTCCAAGAGTCCCCCAGATGTTCAGTCCATTCCAGAGGATCCTGTTTTCCCTGCACTGCTTCGACTTGCACGGCGAGGATCGCGGTGGCAGAGGCGAGGATCGCGTGGTACGTGGGAAGCCCTGTGGGAAAAGCTCGTCTGAAAGCCTGAGGGAAAGCCAAGATCCTTGATCCACGCGATGGGAAGCGTGACACTGC